>NC_142376.1:2197500-2257500 GCF_059441005.1 Hippichthys cyanospilos
TATATATATATATAAAATAAATTTTGCACCTTCATCGGCACTGGACTTGCTGGAGAGCGGTTCGGCCGGATTGTGCCCGCCGGCCTCTTGGACGGAATCGCAGGGCGCCGGACTCAAAACGTTTTCGGCGAGCGAGGCGGCGGCCATCCTCCCGTAGACGGAAGCCGGATGCTGCGGAGGAGACGCGGGGTCACGGAGGTCGTTCCCGGGCGAGGGACCCTTATGGGCGGGACGCGTCTGGACCTTGACGTGTCCGTTGAGGGCGCAGTCGGGCACGCCGTTGGGCTGCTTGTCGATGGGCGCCAGGCCGGGCGGGGGCGACGGCGCGCTCTGCGTGTAGCCTTGGACTTGCGACAGCAGGATGCTGCTCAGGGTGGCGTGCGCGGCGGGGTGCAGCATCAGCTGGGACGAGAAGGCTGGCGAAGCGCAGGGCCTCGCCGCCGCCATCAAGAGCCGTCCGCATGCTTGTCCCTCTTAACTCGTTTGATCCCGAAGACGTATTTGAACGTTTTTTTCTAAACGTTTACTCCGGCTACTTTATTTTTTGCTACTTTATTTTTCACAGTTTTTTTTTTAACCTGTTGGTGTCAATTTCGACCGATTTGGGTCACGCAACTAGACGCATCTAACAAAAAGCGTTGGAAAAAAAAACAACTATATATTATCAAAACACGGCACCATGCGTTTATTTATTTTAAGTTTACATTGCAATCAATTTTACAAGTTTACATTAGATTTTATTACCCGTCCTACCATGGACACCCACAGGCTTAACAAAGGAGGGTCGAAAACAGCCGAATGAGTTAACAAATCAGTCAAACCATTGTAATTTACTTCGTTTTAACTTAAATAATGTCTCAAATGATTACTTTCCCTCATTTATCACCGGGATTACGTCCCCAAAAAAATACCAGCAAGAACGAAAATCCTCAGTGTACAGTTTGAACCTATGTTTGTAATTTAAAAAAAACAAAAAAAACAACATATATAAAGTTGATATTTTTTCGGTTTGGTTCAACTTAGGGGGAAAAATATTCAGAAAAATATGTAGGTTAAGCTGCAATAAAGTTATGCTCATATATGAAAATAAATATATAAAGAAATAAATACAATTGCGATTTTTTTGGACTGTTCTGACTTAAGGGGAAGAAAAATTGCAAAAAAAAAAAAAAATATATATATATATATATATATATATATATATATATATATATATATATATATATATATATATATATATATATATATATCATCAGCTTTAAAAAAAATAAGGCTTTTATGTATGTATGTATGTATGTGTGTGTGTATATATATATATATATATATATATATATATATACACACACACACACACACACACACACACACACACACACACACCGTATTTTTCGCACTATAAGGCGCACATAAAAGCCTTAATTTTTAAAAAAAGCTGATGGTGCGCCATATAATCTTGTGCGCCTTATATATGGATCAATATTGAGATTGGGATACAGTAAGATTTACCTGTTTCTTTCGAGTGTTTCCAGTTGAACAAGTTTGGTCATATTGACGGAGTTATTATGCTATTGAGAGTTTAGAGTTATTATTGGAGTTATTATTGTTATTACTTTGAGCATTACTATTTTGTGATTGAAAAAGTTTTAACATACATCATTAATTGAGGGTGCGCCTTATAATCCGGTGCGCCTTATATATGGAAAAAGTTTTAAAATATGTCATTATTGAGGGTGCGCCTTATCAAATACGGTATATATAATAATCTTGAATATGAATTCATTTTGTCAGCTCAACAAACGATGAAGCGATGATCGAAAAAAGGGGCTAAAGAAGCGACTGCGTGCTCACCTTGGGTGGCGCTGAGCGAGCTGGGCCAGAGGGAGGCCGCGGGGGCGCTGGGACTGGTGGCCTGCAGGGGGCTCATGGAGGAGTTGAGGCTGTTGAGGACGGCGTTGGGGGAGTTGGCCAGCGACGGCGAGGGCGTGGCACCCAGGAAGCCTGACAACCGCAAATCAGTCACCATTTTTTTTTAAACAATTGAATTCTTATTGAGATGAGCATCATTATTGCGCCCAAATTCCGCTAACTGAATTTAATGCTTTGAATGCCTTGACAAGATCCTTTTTTTGTGGGCGTTCATAAATTTAATTTGTAAGGATGAAACTGATGCCACTGAACAATTTGAGTGGTTGAAGGAAAACAAATATTCATAAATTACTTCAATTATCACCCCTTTAAAAGCATTTACACAAAAAAAAAAAAAAGACGATTTTAGCATGTTTTCCGCAGATAACAGCAAATCTAATTGAACGCGGCGATTGGAGCGGGACTATCCTTTTCAAATTAAAAGCTTTTTATTTTTCTTTCGACTAATCACACGTTGGGCCGAGGCCTCCGAGAAAATAAATACGCTTTTCCTAAAGAATTCCGTCGAGCGCGAGCGGAGGTTTCTGGCATCCCCGCAAGGTCAGCGCCTAAAGGGCGTGCTCGGGCGCCCGCCGAAAGCTTGTTATTGATACGAGGTGCCGCCGGGCGCTTTGTGTATGAAAAGACAAAGAGGCGGTTTCCTGCGGCTTTAGCTTTGGCTCCGGGCGGACGGCACGGGACTCAACTGGCAGCCCGCTCTGTAATCCCAGCGAGGGAAGCATGTAGCAATTACTAAGGGCCAGGATGTGGGCCCGTCCTCCGTCTTTGGACGACGGGCCTGCACGGAATTCTACTATTATTTTCTGGCCAACCACTATTTACATTAAATCCACGTTTCCTCCCTTTTTCATTTGGCAGGAAATGTGAGGTCATAAAATGGCCGCTCGTGGAGTTTGGACGGGGGACGCTATGGTCCGTGAGGACATTTTTCTCTCTCTCTCTCTCTCTTTCAGAAGACATATGTAAATGTGCGTAGCGTTTGGAAATATCTGCAGCAGATGGCGGAAGCAAGCAAGGGATAAAAACAAAGGAAACAAGAAAACATGGAAGGAAGGGAGTCAGGAAGTAAAGAAACAAGGAATCAGGGCTGCAAAAGACAAGGAAGTAAGGAAACAAGAAAGCAAGGAATCAGGGATGGAAAAAAACAAGGAAGGATACCAAAAAACAAGCAACACAGAAGAGGAAACACATTTGAACTCATCTTTAAAAATTCAGCGGCGCCCTAAGATAACAGTCTTTTTTTATTTTTTTCAAAATGCTAATAGTTAAGTTGCAAACGCAAACTTGAGATATGAGCTCTGGTAGATGGCAAAGAACTCAATAAACAGCAATTTCTATATTTTCCCCCCCAGAATTAATCCTGCTAATTCCAACACTCCTCTGATATCATCAGTACGGCACAAACATGCGATTCTTCACAGAGGATAAAGAATATACGATACACTATCGAGGCGCTATTTTGGCCACTAAACTTATGTGGCTGTTTTGAATAAACAAGGAAACATTAGTTTTATATTTAAACAGGGATATTTCAGAAGGTTTTCATTTGGATACCTAGGTTGCTGAGCCCCAGACCAGCTGAGGCCAGGATGTCCAGGCCAACGGGGCAGATGAGGGACGGCGAGGGCCCGTTGGGGGCCGGCGGGCTCAAGGCCACCGAGGGCGAGGGGCAAGACACGCCGTTGCTCTCCAAGCCCAGGAGGAACTTGCGAGCTTCGAACATGTTGACGGCGTTCCTCTCCACGCTCTTGACGATGACCGACTGAAAAAGACAAGAGGCGCGGGTTGCGCAACCAACCTGAGGCCAAAGACGAGCGCGTGCGCGCGGGAACGCGTGAGGGGGACGGCTTTGGGAATGTTGGCCTCGCGGATAGGGAGTGAAAAGGGAGGACAAACAAGATGGAAAGGAAGGAAGAGGGGAATTAAGGAGAGATTAGAATGACGACCCGCGTCAGTGTGGGAGCTACATTTGATGGATGACTTTTTTTTGGCGGGACATCTCGCTCACATAGATCCACCGCGGAAATGCGAAGAAGACATTTTTTGCCGCCTTCGACGTCATATTAGCGGGCATTAAAGTCAACAATGAAAACGTGAGCATCGGGATTCCTCAGAGGAACATGTGGGGACAATAATCGCACACTAGGGATGCGGCGAGATCTCGTCCCACGATTACGACGCCACGGGACTTCTTGTCGCTGCTTGGCCACAAGTCAAATGGAATACAAAGGAGAAGGCGCTGCATGACAGTAAAACACGCCCACAAATGTTGTGAGAAGGCCGGCCGACGCTTCAAAATAAAACTTAGCATCCCAAATTATGTATGGATACTTTTATTTTGAAATTCTTCCCGGAAGCACAAATGTACTGTTCCTCCCTTGTTCTAAAATCGCTTATTTGCGTAACTAAAAAAGACAATTACAACATTTTTTTTTAAAGTAGTTTAAAATTGGAACAGTTTGAATCGGTCAAAAAAGGTTGAAAAAGAGGAAAACACTTTTTTTGGGTGGTTTCAAATAACGAAAGCAAATGGAAGAAGCAAGCAAGGAACAAAGAAAAGGAAACAAGAAAACAGGTAAAGAAGGGAGAACGGAAGAAGAAGGAAGTGGGAAAAATAATGTAAGGAAAAAACAAAGAAAAAAGGATGCAAGGAAACAAGTGAATAATGAAGCAAAGAAACAGGGACACAAGGAAGTAAGGAAAAATCACAAAGAAAACAGAAAAGTAAGGAAACAAGAAAGCAGGAGAGCAAGAAGGAAAATCCGAAAAACAAGGAAACTAGGAAACAAGGACACAAGAAAACTGGCTCCACGGAAGATACAAGGAACGAAGAAAAGAAAATAAGGAGGCAAGGAAAAAAGGAAGCGTTTAGCGCAGCCTCAAGCATAATTTAACTACAAGCTAGCAGTGCTAGCGCGCCCCCAAGAGTAGTCGTATCCTGACACGGTTGCCGTTGCTACTGATCACTTTTCAACATACCAGGCTGAGTCAAATGTATCTTGTGCGGGTCAGATGGGAACATTTACATCAGGCATTATTTTATAAGCAATATATATAGGCTTCATAAACAATTTTTGCTACAATCTCGTGTTGTTCTCATGGACACAATCTCGTGAGATATCATGCGGGTTTCGTGTCTCTTGCAATAATTATTCACACACACTTTAAAACTATTTCATAACGACACCACAAATTTCTGTTTAAAAAAAAAAACCCAGCAAAAACGTTCAAAGTATTCAGCCAAAAGTTCACCGTCAGATAACCGCGCTCACTCAAAAGCTTCTTACTATGAGATGCTGATAGGATTGGAAAAAATTAATCGGATGGGAATATATAACACCAAAGGCATTAAGGGATAGAAATGAGCCGACCACTACAACGCAGGATGTAAATAACTTAAAGGGGATCCGGTTTCATCCAGAGCCAGAATTTCTGGGATTGTAACAGGATCGTACAAAAACACAACTAATTACAAGATGATCTGATGAGTTATGACAGAGATATACTGTGAATGCATTTGAAATATGTTTAATGGGCCGATTGCTGCCAAATGGGAAAACTGGACCAGATGTGGAGGAAACTTGCCCTGAGTCCGAGTGTGTTAGTTTGTGTGTGTGTATATATATATATATATATATATATATTAGTGTTGGGATGAAAAAAATCCCACAAAAAGGGCTATCTCACGAGATCGAGTCCATGCATTATAAAATAATGCCAAACTCATTCTTTCTTTTATAAAATGTTTTCTTTTTACTGCGCGGACTGCAATAAAATGTTTTCTTTTTACTGCGCGGACTCCAACAAAAGGAAAGATCTCATTTCCAAATGTAAATACAAAGTCTGGTTCATTTTTAAGCTACAGCTACTATCTTTTCTAATGTTAAATTATTTAACAAAATGAATAGCTAGCTAGCTGGATAGACAGCAAGTTAGCTAGCTAACTTCTTAAATAGCCGTACAGATGAGCTATAGTTAGCTCGGTAGCCAGCTAGATAGCAAGTTAGCTAGCTGGTTACTTGGCTAGCTGGATAGACAGCAAGTTAGCTAGCTAATTTCTTAACTAGCCATAGGCTATAGATGAAATATAGTTAGCTCATTAGCTAACTAGATCGCAAGTTAGCTAGCTAGTTACTCAGCTAGCTAGCTAGATTACATGAAGATATATATTTTTTCAAGCGTTTTAAATCGTACTATAACACGATGCAAAAAAACAGTGCCAACAAGAACACGTCGCCACAACATCTTGTCAGAGCCATGCTAGCGAACACATATTCTCCTTGGCTGCGGTAATACATGACGCAAATATTTTCATAAATACGCGCAGAACTTCAAGCCACGCACTCCCACTTAAAACAAATATTGGGAAAATGAATCCAATATGCGTTGTCGAGAAATAATCAGGTCAGACCACTCTTTTCGTCTTCTAATCGCACGGACTTGTTCCTGCCAAACCACGAGCTCCGCCCTTCTTGGATGCCAAACAATCATAAAAGCGAACGGGGAAAAAAAACCCCCAACATTATGTTAGCATTTTGCCATCCTTCTAAAAACAGAATCCAAATCTTTCTTTTACGTTTGTGCCAAAGTGCTGAAGGAGTGGGGCGCCTTTGGACGGGCCTACCGCTGTCACCTCGTTAACATATTTAAGTGAAGGCTTCTTAGGAGGGTCGAGTTTGTGAGGGGGGGTGTTGGAACACTGTTTGGCATCTCCACATTCGTCCCAGTAGGTCAGTATGCCTTAGGAACTTAGGAACCCTTCCCAAGGACAACATGAGGGTCTGGACTGCTACAAAATAACAGAGACAATGACAAGCAGTTTTTTCTAGGCCTACGCAGATAATAATTGGACGATTTATTTAAAAAATGATAATACTTTTAATTGCATTTGGGTGGGGGTCTATCGAAGAGGTGTTTTGATAAAACCAGACTTATTTCATGTTACCTAGTTCAACAAAGGTGTCCGTTTTGGGATTTCTACGAAAACAACCTGCCTCAGGTCTCGACTTTCACAAAGTTCAAATCATAATCACAGTGGATGAAAATAAGGGATTGCAAGACAATTCGCACCATGCTAAGGTGTTTTTAATCCAACAAGCTAGCTAGCTAGCGCATACCTTTGAAGCTGCCACCAAATAATCAGGTGTTCCTTGTCTCGGATGTCGTTTGAGAACTAAGTTATATAAATGGACAAAGCGACTAATAAAAGTTGAAAACAAGCAAATTTTTGACTTTCCTGAGAGTTTTGGGTCAATATCTTTTTTTTAAGGCACTGTTTGCTATGGACATTTGAAAGATTATTATACCAAAGCCTTAGAAGCGTTTTCCACCAAATTAGGGATATTTTGCCTCGGATGACGAACGAAATTCCTTCACAAGATGGCGACGTAACCCGAACTTCTGCGTAAATTGGAATTAACCCTTTAATACCCCTTAATACCCCCTAAATGTATTGTCCGGTTCGGTCAAGCTAGAACATTGAATAAACAACAAACACGGAAGGAAGACAAGACACTTTGGATTATTTTCCGAGTCATAACCCCGATTTTGTGAAAACACATCACGAACATATAAATAAACAAGTTTTCCCGCAGAAAGACACAACCCGGGCGGGATGGTCTTCTTTCCTTTGCGCGCAGCTTGAGGAAAGACCGTGGTCCTCCACTGCGGCACCATTCACTTTGATTTCCCTTCCTGCTATTTCCTTTTTAAGCCGCTCACATACTGAAATGTGATCTGTCAATATTGTTTGTTTAATACAATCGGCCAGACCGACACCGCCCTCGCTTGCGAGACGCCGTACTGCGGGTGTTGTTCTTTCGGTTGAAAGGCGCAGAGATGGCCGATGGTGACGATCGTACCTTGCTGGGCTGCTTGGGCTTGGGTTTGATACTGATGAAGACGTCCAGTTGCTCCATGAGGGCCGTGATACACTGAGGCTCCACCTCCACGTCCTCTTTGATGTCAAACATCAGCACCAGCGGCAGGCAGCCCTGAAAAGCACGTGAAGGTACAAGGGGGGTAAATATGGCTCATAGACAACAAAAACATACTCCACAGGGATGTGTAAACTTTGGAGCGACGGACAGCTCGATAGAAAGATGGATAGACTGACTGACAGACAGACAGAAGGCAAGTTAGCTAGCTAGATTAGACAAATATATTGATATTGATAGTAATCTAGTTAGATACTTAGCTAGCTAATTAGCTAGCTAAGTAGTTAACTACATATCTATCAATATCTGGCCAGCTGGCCAAAAAGAAAGACAGAAGGACAGAGAGACAGATAGATATATAGCAAGTTAGCTAGCTGATAGATAGCAAGTTACTTTGCTAGCTACTTAGCGAGCAAGATAGATGAGATAAATACACAAACAGATAAATAAATACGGGGGGGCATGGAACCGATTTGGCTATTTACATGTAAAAACATTCACGCAAAATAACAACTTCCGCAAAGAATTAATTTCATAGTAGAGTTACTGCTATATTTTTGACACAAATTATATAGTAATGACAGAAAGATGAGAGGATAGCATGTTAGCTAACTAGCTACTGAATAAATTAGCGAGATACTTAGCTATACAGACACAGAGAGATGGATGAAATGGACAAGATGGATGAAATAAATACATAGATTTAGAATTTAAACCTAAAATTTTATCTAGTCTAAGCTTTAGCTTGCTAGCAAGCTAGACAAGTACGTACATAAATCCTCTTTACTTTTATGACTTGTAGACTAGGAAGTAAAAGCAATCCAATAAACACGCAGCTTCCCCGGTGGACTTTTTTGCATCTTGAGTCTGGGGAAATTCCGCCAAGTGCAATATGCTTCGCATTATCACCACCACAAGACCACAGACATCTATATTTTCGGGGCCGGGCGCGCTCCTATTGTAAGTAGGTGTAATTAGCAGCCGAGGAGCGCTGCTAGTCGAGGGCTCGGCATCGGAGCTGTAATCAACAGTCTGCCTCGCGAGGGGCCAAATCTCCATCCCGTACCTTCACCAGAAGTTTTATTTTGGGACTTTTCTGTCCTGCTACTGGGCTTTTTTGTTTTTGGGTCCCTCCGCCTACACTTGCCATACTTCGCCACACCGATGAAGCTGTTTTTCTTGCCGTTTCTCCAGTTTCCGAATCGTGAGAAAGGCGTGTTCAGTCGCCACAACTGTTCTGGTCTTTGTTAACTCTTGTCCACGCCAAATGGGAGGAACAAAAGAGAAGGAAGCACTTTTTTTTTTTTTTTTATACTCGGGGGTCCTCTGCAACAGTAAAGCTGTCCTGCAGTATGTGATATTTTCTATATATGATTGAAATGTTTGTATGTGTTGTTTTAACCTCGATTTGGTTGTTAACTTATTTATACTCGGGCATATTTTTATGCTCTTAATCTAAGCTAAATATGTCTCTTATAATTTTTCCGTAACCCCGACAATTTCAAAACTCAACCAAGAGACAAGGAAAACTGTAAGATAAAAGAACAAAATGAAAACAAAACAAACGAAAAAAACACACAAATGTCTAGTATGCGGTAATGTTAAAGATTTAAAAAGGTAAGAACCAATTCAAATCAATATCAGCTATATCTACATTTCTCAATGATCCTAAATCACTGAATGGCAAGGTACGTTTAACATATTTATACTATTATGCTTTTAAATCACAAATTTCAAATTATTTTATATATTTATTTATATCTTTATATCTAAAAATCCTCAAACTTAAATGCAGCCTTTCAGCGCGCATCTTGTAAAGAGCCAAAATAGGTTCAAGGGTACCCCCCCCCCCCAAAAAAAAACCCCCATAAAATACTCTCGATCCCAAACCAAATGGTCTTAAACGAATCACAATCGCACGCTGAAATTCGAGCATCGTGATTAGCGGCAGTCAAGATAATGCGTCTAACTAGCAGCTATGTGGCAGCTTAATAGCGCGCATGCGGATTTTAGCCGGAGCCAAAGCAAAGCCGGCCAAGGTTCTACCCAAACCCCAAAAGGTCACGGCGGTTGACGTCCCGAAGCCCGCGCATCCCTCGCGTACCAAAACCACGCTAGCCCGACCGTCACATCCAACCACACGGAGCGGGCAACGGGTATACGGTCGGAATAGATTCCCCGTACCGAGGCGCGACCACAAAAACAAACGCTGGAGGTTTCGCGTCACAAACGGCGGCGAATACGCACCATGAGGTACTGGCGGGCGAGGCACACCGACTCGATGGTGCCCTGGATGTAGACGGTGGACTTCTTCTGGGGGCCGTTGGGGTCGGGGAAGTGGATCTGGGCGCCCGTCCTCTGGGTGATGTGCTTGATGTTGCTGCCGTTGCGGCCTTTCATGAAGAGGTGGTGCTGGGGGGCGATGTCCAGCTGGGTGCTGACCGAGACGGTGCTCACCAGGCTGCCTGCCAAGTGCTCCAGCAGCAGGGCTGTGCCGCGCTGGAGGGGGGGGGGGGGGGGGGGGGGGGGGGGGGGGGGGACATCGTCACTTTTCAACCCGTGGGTGGTATACGCCCTATATTTTTAAACGGGATTTGCGGTATTCACGCCAAAAAATGTCTCCGCTCTGATAACCAAGTCTTTTATGAATATTTTTCTTTCATTTTTACCATTCAAAAGGTTTAACCACATCATTCCTGGTCATAAATATTGATTTTTTTCCCCCTCTTGACATTAAAAGTCCAAAAAATGGACACAACCTATTTATCACAGGAAATACAGTAATAGCCTACTAGCTACTTTACAGATTTGTTTATTTTGGTTTGTGTCTCACTTTTGGGCCGCCTTCTGTATATTTTAGTTGTAATTTCATAGTACATCACTAGATGGCGGCATACTATTGTTTCACATTGTAAATGTAAAACTGGAGGTTTTAAAATTTGCAACACTTATGCTGGAAGGATTCAAATTATGGGCAGATATTGGATTCAGACGGTACGATAACCGTAAACAAAAACATTTCAGTACCACGGTAATTGCAGCTCTATAACGTGTCTTTTTTTTTGAGTGAGTAAAACTACACTTTTCTGGTAGAGCATGATTTCTTTTTCTTTTTTTTTATATTGAATGTTTAGTATATGTAATAAAAAAGTCACACATCAGCTATTGTGCCCTGTTTAGAAGTCCTTTAAAAAATTAAATAAAAACCAAGTACTTTTTAAAAATTATGATTACTTGTGTTAGTCTTAAAGTCAGTAAGGATAGTGCTAAAAAGGTACATTTTGCGACCAGTTTTTTTCACACCGATACCGGTACACAAACTGAGTCATTACCGATACCAATCACCAATACCACTACTACTTTTGATATTAGCAATATTCCCTGCAAAAAAAACAAAAAAACAAAAAACATAATACTAAAAAAAAGAACTATTCCGATATAACATTTATTAGTAACTTCTAGCTGCTGATCATAAAACTGCTTCAAATATCGGCTGCCGGAGGGTACCTTGAAATAAGACTGGTATCGGTATTCACTCATCCCTAGCGGTAACGTTACTGTTCAGTCGAGTACAGAAACTCTTTAAAAAAAACTTTTTTTTCCTGTACTGAACTTTTAACACGAACATAAATATTACTTTAACACTGGAACGATTATTTCTGGCTTGAAAATGAACAATAAACGCACATTTAGAATTCGGTTTCATTTAGATCTGTTTCTGCACACCACATTCTAAAACAATCCATATCCTTGAGAAAATACTCCCGTTTTCAAAACGTCTTTGGAAAATTTGAGCCGCATCTGTCAACGAGTCACTGAGACCATTTCGGGGGTTGTCTCTCTGCTATGCAAACCATCACTCGGCCTTGTAAAGCATGAATTTCCCCTCGTGCGAAAAGGGGAACCCATTCCGGGTTTGGCAATCCACCAAGGTATTCCCAGGGTCTCGCAGGACAGCGTAATAGCGCTTACACATTCTGCTAATTATGTCGGCCTCGATTTTTTGCAGTCAGCATGGACTATTATGATTTAAATCGGTTCGACTGGGAGAAACGCAACAAAATATTCATTTAAAGTTTGGGTTCCATTTTTTTTTAGATAAATATATAGACACGGATAGTTATCTAGTTAGATACTTAGCTAGCAAATTCGCTAGTCAGACAGACAGACAGATAAATAGATAGCAAGTGACCTAGCTAGCAAGATCACTTCTTAACTAGATGTAGAGATTAGATAAATATAGACATCGATAAATAGATACCTAGCTACCTAGAGCAATTGCATGAATATATAAATAAATAGATAGCAAGTTACCTAGCAAGCTACTTAACTAGCTAGATAGATAATTACAGACATAGATACATAGAGCAAGGTAGCTTCTTAATTTTCTTAGGGATTAGATAACTACTGTATAGCCATAGATAAATAGATAGCAAATTACCTAGCTAGCTAGAGCGATTACATAAATGTTTAAAGATAAATAGATAGCAAGTTACCTAGCAAGCTACTTAACAAGCTAGATAGATAATTATATAGACATAGATAAATAAATAAATAGCAAGCTAGCTAGCAATCAAGCTAACTACTTAACTAGCAATAGAGATTACATAATTATAACCATAGATAAATAGATAGCAAGTTACCTAGCTAGCTAGAGAGATTAGATAAATCTACAAAGATAAATCGGTACCTAGCTGGTGAGCTAGCTACTTAACCAGCTGGATAGATGAGATAATTATACAGACATAGATAAATAGATAGATAAATAAATCGCAAGTTAGTTGGCTGGCTATTTAGCCGTGAAAAATATTCAAAGCGATAAATAAGAGAGATTTCAATTCCGCGGCTCACCTTGACGGCGTTGGCGTTGTTTTGAGAGCCGCGCACCACGCCGGTGGCCCTGTACAGCCGCGTGGGCGGCTTGAACGACACGGCCAGGTTGTACGTCTGCGAGATGGCCTGCACGCCGGGCGAGTTCGGGTCCGACTGCATGATGGCGGGGAGCTCGAAAGACAGCACGAGAGGGAGCAGCTCCTGCAAATCGGTAAGTAAGGATAGATGTACATTAGGGTTCTGGAAAATTCCCGTTCATTGCTTTTGTACACCAATAGTTGCTGAATCATGACGTGGGAAAAAAATGACCCAAAATGGTCAAAATGCTTTATTCTCCACATCAAAGGCATCTGGCATCAAAGGGACAGCGCAGAAAGAAGATGACGACATGGTGACAGGAAGTCAAAGTTAAACATGGCACGTTCGCTTCCAGAAAAGTCCCATCCCTCGGCTAAAATAGGACCAAGACTATGGAAGAAAACCGACCGAAAATGGTTAAAATACCGTACGAGGGAAGGTTTTCAACTTGATGCATTTCAAACCAAATTTGAGGCCAAAGCTCTCTTTGAAGGCCTCGTTTTCTAATCAATGTAACCGCAGTGGCAGATTTCAACGGTCCGACATAAAACATCACTCCGTGTTCACTTACGCATGCAGTTACGCGCGCGGAAAGCGCGGGCCACGAACGCAGACACACCAATGCACCGAGTTATCCAAACACCGGCCGTCGGGCAGAGCGCCATCACGGCCAAGCAGCGTGAATGGCCCCGACCAAAGAAATGCCTCCGCTGATCACTCCCATATGTTCCCGGCCTTTGTTTTGCATCGCGCTTCCACGCTCGCTCTCGGAGGGAATCGGGAAATTTAGGTCAGAGCGGGGAAAAGGACGGCCGCGCTCGCGCCGTCAACCGAGAAAAGTCGGCGCTGACCTCGGTTTTACCCGAAAACCGGGACCCGGGGTACGGTTACGAGTTGAAAGCGTGGGGGGGAAAACCTCAGTTAGGGATAAGAGACGCTGGAAAATGGAAATATCTCGGAGGGTAAAGGCGGTTTTCATCACCTGTCCGTTCAAGTTTTGCACGCAAGGCTTCTGGGAAACCCCCGTGACAATTCACCGACTCGACAACCCTCTCGCTACATGAAAAAAAAAAATCATGTGATAACAGAATCTGTGTCAGTCTGAATACCCGTTTGATGTGATATATACCGTATTTTTCAGACTATAAGCCTCATGTTTTCAAGCCCTGCGGCTTATAGTCCAGTGCGGCTTACCTGTGTTTTCTTTTTGTTTGTTTGTTTTTGTTTAGTTTTTGTGTGTATCAGTTCGAGGTGTCAAATAAACAAATAGAATATCAAATAGAACTGAAAAGATGTGAATCAATGGCTGTGCTCAGAGAGTTAAAACAATATATTATTTAAAAAAAAGTCGAAATTTACCAAGAGAATATATACAATTTTGGGTAAATTTGTAATGTGTAAATTTACACAGTATATGTGGTTTTATTTATGTATTTATGATTGTTTATGTAGAACGTGTTATTATGTTCACTAAAATAAACTACCAAACAAAGGGAGATAAAAAAAGATGCTATTGAAGTATTGATTTCGATTTTAAACTGCTATTGAACTAGCAGACTTCCATCCATCCATTTTCTATAAATTTATTGAAACTAAACATGCAGGCATGTTCCGTCTGTTAAAGAGAGGATGTTGTTGTTGGCAAACAAACAAACAAAAAATCATATACCATCTTTTTGCGTAAAAATCTGATGTTATCACCTGCGACTTATAATCGTGACAAAAATGATTTTTTTTGCTCATATTTTGCTGCGCCGGCTTATATACCAGAGCGCCTTATAGTCGGAAAAAACGTTTTATCGTTTAAGAAATAGTGACGTAAAAATCAGTAGCGATTTTCGCTATGCATAAACAGCACGTTTGACAAAGTCTGCTTTGTTCCAAAGTGATCAGTAGGAACAGCAACACACAGTTGAAGCATTTTCAACATTGCCTTACATACGATTGCGTAAGTTACACATGAAGTTACACATAGCCAGAACATATCAAAACAAAACATTATAACTGGCAATGAAAATTCTAACAAAACAGAATAATTCCAATAAAAATTGACCAGGACCCAGTTTCGGTGTTTAGACCCTAAATTTGGCGCGAAGGTGTTTTCAAGTGTTTTAAACACATTTTTTTTTCCAAGTCTTCAAATGAGACTGAATAACTATTTCCTGGAAATAATTGAGTGTACACATGGCAAGTGAAAGGCAGAATGAATTTGTGGCCAAAAGAAAGCCGCTGGTGCAGCCTCTCTTTTCTTCTCTTCTCTTCCGCTGACTTGCTGTTCTTTGGAGGAAGCGTTTTCGGGACGCCGGCGGCACTTTTTGTTGCTTATGCAAACAGCCGTTAAGCCGGTCCAGGTCGGGCCAGATAAAGGCCGCCGTGTTTCAGCAGACGGCGCGCAAATATACGCCACTTCAAAACTCTCGCACGCACGCAGAGTTTTGTTAGTTTTGGTGCGGCGCGTAGCGTAACCAATACGCTGTTGAAAGGTTTTGGAAATTTGACGGACGAGTCGTGTGGACATTTGTATGTTTTTTTTTTTTTTTGTTTTTCTGAGAGTGATGCCTTCTGCGCTTTTCCCCTTCTTGATACGTAACAGCTTGGCTAGGTGAACCCGATCCCAATCATCTGAAAGTGATGCGACTGGACCCCGATTTGGATCACTTGATTGGGAAAAAAAAAGCAAAATGAAAAGCAAAATAAATGCATCAAATAAGAATTACTCTTTTTACTATTTTTTTGCCTACGTATCAAGTTATACAGGTACTGTATAGGTAGTCAGCTACCTAGCTAGCTTGTGACATCTATCTTGATATCTATCTTGCTAGCTAGCTTGGTATAGCCATCTTGTTACCTCTTTGCTAGCTATACCAATCCTGCTCGCTAGCCACGCTATAGCAATCCTGCTTGCGAGCCTGCTATACCTATCTTGCTAGTTAGCTAGCAAAACCTAACTTGCAATACCTGTCTTGCTAGCTAGCTTGCTATACCTGTCTTCCTAGCTAGCTTGCTATACCTATCTTCCTAGCTAGCTAGCAAAACCTAGCTTGCAATACCTGTCTTGCTAGCTAGCTTGCTATACCTGTCTTCCTAGCTAGCTCGCAATACCTGTCTTCCTAGCTAGCTTGCTATACCTATATTCCTAGCTAGCTTGCAATACCTGTCTTGCTTGCTAGCTTGCTATACCTGTCTTGCTTGCTAGCTTGCTATACCTGTCTTGCTAGCTAGTTTGCTATACCTGTCTTGCTAGCTAGCTTGCTATACCTGTCTTGCTAGCTAGTTTGCTATACCTATCTTGCTAGCTAGTTTGCTATACCTATCTTGCAAGCTAGCTTGCTATCTCAATGTATCTACTATATCTATTAAAGTTAAAGATTATTTTGATAATCGATTACTTGTCAACTTGTTCATGTTGACACTTCTAGAGTTACGCGATCTGAGAAGTGTTTGAAGAGACGGATGAAAGGATTTCTGAACCGGAACGCGTGAAAGCAAAATCGAGCACTCAGTCCCAAACATAAATTCCCCAGCACAAGAGAGTTGAAGGAAAATATATGTCGGTCTTCAAATGAAATGCCTGGAAGTGTTTCCAGAACTCGGCGTAGCGAGTGTAGGAAATGTTCCCGTAAAGGGCCGTGGCGGGAGTATCCCGTTCACACGATCAGTCGCGCCAACTTACCCTGATTTTAACTCGGGCCGCCTCCACCCCTCCCGGTTGCCCCGCGATAGAAACCTGTTGAGAAGAATCAAAAGCCACGCATTGGAATGGAAGCCAGGACAAAGACATTAGCATTATTTAAGCCTCCTGTTAAATTTGTTTCTAAGGAATAGAAATAATATCCTTGGGTCATTTTGACCCGGCATCTAGCCGAAATATGTATGAGCCAAATCTAATATTTTGTTTTAACCGGTGAAATGTCAATTTCTCAAGAACGGCAAAAATGTCTCAGGGTCAATATGACCCGGGGGCGTGTGCATTTATGCAAAATGTCAAAAACTGGCTTTGATGACCTGTCAAGTTCATGATTTATTTTTTGTGAACACATCTCTACTATGATCCCAAAAGAGGACACTTAAAGTTGAATATTTTTCTGAGGACAAATATTGACTTTTTTTTTGAATTTTTTCTTTTTGAGAACCAGTATGAGACTTATATTGATTATTTTTGGGGGGGGCAAACATTTATTAATAATTCATGATTTATATATGACAACAGATGTCTACTGCAACCCCAAAACAGGACGCTTTAGGTTTAATATTTTTCTGTAGACTAATATTAATTGTTATTATTTTTATCTAGAACAGTTTTGACACTTCATATTGATTTTTTTGGTGGAAACTTATTTATTAATAATTAAGTTATTTCTTTTTGATGACCGATTTCGTCTGTGATGCAAAAAAGGACACTTTAGGTTAATTATTTGATGTGAACAATACAAATGAAGTTTTAAAAGGTGCACTGGTTGTACTTGGCTGGAAATATATTTCACAGGGGGTGCATCTCTGAAAAAAAGTTTAAGAACCTCTTTACTAAAGTAATCAAAGTAATACATTACTAAATTTATTTAGGTTAGCCATTTTAGAATCCTTCAAACACTTGAAAAATCTGAATAAAATAAAAATAGCCGTGTTTGAAAGCCTACATTCTTAAAAAAAACAAAAACAACAAAAAAACGTAAAAATACGTCTTTGGCATTGAATGGGTTAAAAAAAACAAAAAAACGGGAATATGTCTTTGGGACTAGATGAGTTGAAAAAAAAGCAGCATGCTGACATCAGCAAGGGCTAGCGGTTGGCAAATGTGCGGTTATCGACCTTTGGAAGCCGTCTGGCTCTCTCGTTCCAGAATTCTTCTTTCTTATTAGAGTATGAGGAAGCCATTAGCTAACCTTGGGGCATCATGGAAAAGATGCATATTTCTTTTTCAAAATTCGCTGTTTATAACCACATAACTGCGTTTCCGTCAATGACCAAGCAGCAGAACACATCATTATGTTGAGGGAAAAAAAAAAAAAAACGCTTGGCTAGCCTTTCGAGCCAAACAGAATCACGCAGCGACGGGAACCTGGTTGCTTTTCTCCGCCTGGTTGTTCCGGTTGGAGTCGGGGAAATGGATGTGGCAGCCCGTCTCCTCCATCACCCGTTTGATGTTGTTGCCGCCCTTGCCGATCACATGCGAGTGCTCCGTGTGCGACACGTCCATTTTCAGCGTTACCCTGTTACTCTGACAAAATACGGCGGAGGGTTCAACATTTTTTTTTCTACTCAAAAACAATTTTATACTTCATCCATGGTATTTTCTGCACCTTCCATGAATGGCCTATTTTAAAGCTGTTTTCATGTATAGGGCGCACTGCATTATAAGGCGCATAGAATAGAAGCTACATTAGTGGCTGGGCTTATATTATGCATGCACTAGAAAAAAAACCAACTATAAATGTAGGCAGAATTGAATGTCTGGACTCTTAAAAACCAAACTAACACAAACCATAAAAATACGTCTTTGGTATTGAACGAGTTGTTTAATAAATGAAAGCAAAATCTAACGGAGTGTCCCACTAAGCGCAATTGATCGAGCGCTCCCATTTGGGCGGTCAAAATGCACGGATGATTGTCTGCCCCCAGGGGGTGCCGCAGCGCAACCGCCCAGTTATTGCAATTTTGCTGTTGCCATGGCGACAAAGCCTCCCAGGATACAGAAAAAAAACTGGTGAATCTGATAGTCAGTAAATGGGAAATTGCACCCAGAGGCTGCGGCGTGCGGCAAATTTATGAAATAAATAAAAAAAAAACAAAATTAAAAACAAATACATACCATGGACCAGTGCTCTGGCCACGAGAGGACAAATCTGAAATCCGATTGGCTTAAAAAAACAAAAAAGAACGAAAGTTCCGGTTGCTAATTAAACACTGCCAGCCCAGTAAAAACTGATCGTTGACGTCTATAGTCGTCAATGGCAGTGAATGTGGTTGCGTGAGCCAGCACTAATGATTCTGAAGGCCCCGGGCAGGATAGATTGACATGGCAACATATCGAGGCTGAACTCTGATTGGACGAGAAATTAAAAAAAATCCTTGGGGAGATAAAGTTTACCTTTGTGTCAAGCACAGACATAATTCTTTCTTTGGCGTCCCTCACGTGTTCCCTTTTGCCGCATACCTTGATGTGTGGATCTGCAAAGCACATGGGGGAGGGGGGAGGAGGGGGTGACAAGGTGACAACGTAAACACAACATGGCCGCCTGCCACCGTCGACAAATTACAGCAGGACCGAAAAGCCCGGCCGCCATGATTGCAGCTTTTGATAAGCGAGCGCTCGTATTTGGAGTCTGCTAGCGACCGCGGCGGCGTGCGGGAAAGCGGGGGGGGGGGGATGGCTGGAGGGCGCGGCGGCGCGTCTGCCGCCGGATTCGCCGCGGACGATCTGTCACTCATTTGGGGACGGCTCGGCTGAAGATTAGTGCCTTGACGCTCGCGTTTTCGCCTCGATAGACGAAACGAAATATCACGTGATGCTAAACTCACTGCAACCTCTTTCTGCTGCCGAAAAAAAAAAAAAAAAAATAAATATATATATATATATATATATATATATATATATATATATATATACATATATGTATAATTTTCCTTTTTTTGTTTGAGTGTTTTGGCTAAAGAGGTGTCTAGAATTAGCTTTTACTTAATTAAAAAATAAAGTCATCAATTCTTTAGATCCCAAATTTCATACTCAACTACCTAAAGTATCAATTAAACTTTAGTATTTAAAATGTAGTACTAAAGCTAATTGGTACTAAATTAATTAATTATTTAAGTATTGATAGAGTGCTTTTAATTAGCTTTTAATTACCTCAATTGCTCAAATAATTAGGTAATTAAATACTTATGTAAAATTGAGAATTTAGTTCTGAATACATTTAGTGCTAGTCATTTTTAGACACTTTTTTTAGCCAGACGTTTGAAAAAAAAATGTAAAAAAGAAAAAAAAAATATCAAAAAACAACAACAACGTTTTTGTGAATTAATGAGTTAACTGCCTGATTTTTTTTTGTGAATTATACGAATTAAATGGACAAAAAAATAAATAAATGAAGACAATGTTCTATTGATGGAGTTTTTTTTTTTTTTAAGCGTGAGTTTTCTCATAGCTTCCCCAGAGCATTTTGAGCGTCGTAAGCATACAAAGCAAATAAAGGTTTGCGCACACTTGCATCTGCGCAGCGATTGGTCCGTCTCATTTTCGGGGCCTCCGTGGAATCAAACACACACTCCGAGTGACACACATTGGTGCGCTTACACACATTAGGAGGAAGTCCGCTAGGACCCCTTTCCAGGAACACCCCCCCCCCCCCCCCCCCTACACATACACACATAGTATCTGAGATTTACATTAGCGCCTTCAGAGGACTCTCATATAATTTATTGTTACAACTTTGTCCCACATTCTGCGGACCTCTCCAGCGCGTGTTTACACTTTTTGTTGGGGGTGAAAAAAAATATATAGATATCCTGGGCGGGGCAGAACAATTTGTGATGACGACGGATTTCTCAAGTGTATGGAAACAGCGACACACACACACACACACAAAAAAGTCAAAAAGCCTTGTGCACAACTTGGAATTACCCTGTAATTCCCAATTTGAACATCGGAGGGCGCCCCTCCCGTGTCCCCACTCTAACCTGCAGAGCACATCTGGCAAACATTAGCTGGCCTGCAGTTGTGATGTCGAACACCCCCGCATTTTTCAAGCAAAGTGTGGCGTCGGCTTTTTTTCCCTTTTTTTTTTTAGCGGGGGGAATGTAGAGTAAAAAAAATGTGCACCTAACAGCTTCATTTGACACGCGTGGAACCTACAAAAACAAACACAAATAGGAGCAGACGTTGATGCTGCACAAGGTGAGAGAAGGAACCTTTTAACCCGCAGCTCACTACTGGTAGCAAAAAGTGCTTGAAAAATTGTGTTTTTTATATTAACACACGCTGTATGTCACTCAATACCAAAGACGTGTTTTTACGTTTTATTTATTTTTTTTTTAAATAAAGAGTCCAGACATTCGATTTCTGGTACTTAGATATGTATTTTTGTCAAGTCTTTGGGAGGGTGTAAACATGGCTGGTGAATTAAGAAATTAAAGAATTAGTTACTTTGGTAATTAGTTACTTAGGTACAAAAGAGAAGGACGTAATTATTACTTGATGTAGTAAAGTAATCATAGACATGACATTCCGATTTATTACAAAAGGTAAGATGATCCAAAAGCTTTCTTTTCTCCGAGCTCATCTCTCCCAGCTGCTCGTGTGTGATTGACTCAGCTCACGGGGCACTCCTACAAGACGCGGGCACTCGTATATGATTGGCTGCCGGCGCGACAATCGACCTATGAGAACAGATGTTCTAATCCACTCCCGCTCAGAAGTTGAAATCCGCTCCTCATTGGTGCCCGCGTCTTGTAGAAGCGCCCTTCGAATGGCGAATAAAAAAAATGCACCTAAAACATGAGCTCACTATGAACGACCAACATTGACTGATCTCAAGTCAGTGAACGCAGCACCAGCGTAGCGCTGAATGCGCTCCAAGCAGTTGTTTTTTCTCTTCCTCGCGAGGTACTCCATTTTGCTATAAATACCCAAAGTTGCGCAGCACAACGAAACGAGTCCTTTCTGTGTTCTCTAACCGGAGTACTCTTAATTTATTCAGACATCATTAACTCTCCGTTTTAGTAATATTCCTAGCCTCGGACGTCGGTTCAGTCTGCTCGCTTCTTTTATTGAAAACAATACTGTAACAAGCTCGGCTAAGGCGAGCTGCTGCCTGCTAACAATCGACTGACGTCCGCCCTCTAGCTTGCCCTGTTACGGTAATTATTGTAAGTAAGAATGCAGCCAAATTAAAAAATAATTCATATAGTTACTGTTTATTGTTTGCGAAAAAAAGTGCGTCTCATATCGGAGGAATTACGCAACGAACCTTTGACTGCTGAAAATGGCAAAATAAACGTAATATCCCTTTAAGGTCCCGCAGGCGACGAACGGTGCAAATTTCCAATGTTTTTCTTTGATGGCATTGCTAGCTTAGCGTAAACAAGTGACGTTACCTTGCTAGCAATTGTTACAAGCCGAAGGAGAAAACAAACAAGGGACTCCGAGCTCATAACATGCTTTTTATTGCAAATCATTAGGAAAAGAAAAAAAGCTGGCTTTCGGCCACCAAAGGTCTGCTAAACACATCAACCTAACGCATATGAAAAGATCTCAGGATCATTTATGAAATGCTTACTTTTGGGAGAATATCGGGGAGTGCTGATATTTTAAGTCTCGTTACTTTTACCGATGGCCTTTTTTAACCGGCAGATGATTTTCTTTTTATGTCGCCCTTGAGACCAGCCTGTTAAAAACCTGCGGTCAGTACGTTTCTCACATGTCTTCTTCCAAGAACACATGTGCTCATAACAGCGAGACATTGTCCAACATTTTTTGGGAGGAGGGGGGGGGGGGGGGGGGGGGACGCCTCGCCGGAAAACGCGCTTGAACGGATGATTAAAACGTTGTCAATTTAGGGAACACGCGTGCCAGGCGATGACCATTTCTTATGTCATTCGGTCAAATATTTTCGATTTCGAAGGAGCCGAGGAAGTTACGTCATGCCCGAAGATCGCACATCTGGCTTGAGGACTGGCGTTGGCCGTTCCCGTGCGGGCAACAAAGTGGGCGTGGCTACAACCGGGTTTTCAGACGTCGCTGACCGCCACGCTCGCTGGACCGGCTTCAAATGCCACTTGCTAGAAACCTTGTATTTATTGAACTGAGTTATTGCTGAAGAATTGTCAGACATCTTGGACTGATCACGAGCCAATCATGAGCAACGTACAGACAAATAGTTGGTCGTCATATTCACATCAAAGCATTAAAAGTCTTTAAAGAATTGTGGCAGAAGTCTCTGCGCAAACTATGCACGTTGCATTTTTTTTCAAATGTTGTAAATGCTTTTTGAAGGCGTAATAATTCAAGTAATTTATGAATATTCTTTTCTTTTCAACTACTCAAGTTGTTCAGTGGCACCGGTTGGATTCATACATATGTAAGTAAAATTTATTAAGACTCACAAAAAAACTGAAAAATGCTATGGTCTGTTTTTGTAGACTGTGAAGAGAAATTAACTGGTCTCTACCGCCACCTAATGTCTTGATGTGAAACACAAGTCAACAAAGAATTTTCTGTTTGACCGCCGCTCGACGGAATGTTGCAAAATTCGCAGGAAAATCATTGTAGTAAATCCTATTAAGATGCATCTCAAAAAATGGGATTATAATGGTTTTAAATGGTCCAAAATTTGGACAATTATTATTTTAGTACAAAAAAATCTCGCACGTCCAACTGCAATCACGTAGAAATGTCAAAACGGTTTTGAAATTTCACGTTTTGGTCATCTGCTGGAAATTTCAGCCTCCCTAGTGTTTTTTTTCCCCCCAATTGATTCTTTTATGACATCATTTAAAAAAAAAAAGAATCTAAAAAAGAATGCAACATAAAATCAAAGATATATTTGACAATTTTGATGAAAATTGAGAAAAAAAAAACTTTTGTACACAAATTTGAGCGACTTCAACGCGATCTAAAATAGAAATAAAAAAATCTGAGACTCACCTTTTTTCGATTTTGCTCCAATCTTTAACTTGGAAGGCCATGCTATCTGTGTTTGCGTTTCATCCATAATCTGCAACACAATTAACATCAACAAACATCATATTTTGCATCAGGGACGCAGCTTTTGTTTGCTTTTCATGCAGGAAATACGATTTTCAAATTAGAAATACCAAATGAGTGTTTTGCCAATTAAACCTATGATTTTACTCACAGAATCAAACATCGGTATAACTGATTAATCGCCTGATTAAAAAACAGAATTAATAAGACTATTTTTGGGACACATATATTGCTAACGACAATATAGATATGAATTAAAGACAGAACATTTGTTTTACAATAATTTGTAAAATGCAGGGTGTAAAAAAGTATATATATATATATATATATATATATATGTACACTTCACACCCACACACACATTTATATAAGTACCTGGGATCAAATGTTGGGGAAAAAAACAAAGACAAAACAAAAACAAAAAAAACGCAAAAATACGTCTTTGGCACTGAATGAGTTAAAGTAAACAGCGGTCCTTGGAAGAAAAAGTTCGGACAGCAGACAACTGCGAGTTTAACACACACGGTGTAATGTAGCCAGACAAAAAGAGGCAGCTACCGAAAACACAAACGTCAAGGTTCTACTCGGCGCGGCCATGAGCCCCCGCACCCTAACACCCCAAACGTTGGCGCGTGGACACGTAAAAAACGCCAAGGCCAATCTGCGCGAGGGCCCCTTGACAAGTCCGCTCGTCGTAAGCGGGAGCACATGCGCCGACGCTAAGAAAGCAAACGTCCAACTTTTCAACCGCAGGCTCACCTTTTTCTGACGAAGAATCCGCACTTGCTAGCCAGACGTTAGCGTAGCGTGAACAAACACGACCACGACTTAGCATAAAAAAAGCCGCTATCTTCCCCGTCTTTATTTTCATCCTTTCAAACATGTTTGGGGTGAAAAAGGCAAGAATTTCTCCAGAGTTCTCGCATGTCTGACACCGGAGCGCCGTTTTCAACAATTTGATATTCCTGTCCAGATTAGCTGGCCAGATTAGCCAGAGCGCTACAGTCACGACAATCTTTGACATCTTTTCAAAATTCCTGACCTGCGTTCCACTTTTGTAATTGCAACATTTCTGATGCCAAAATGGAAAGCAGGCTGTGTTTTAAAATGGGGGGGGGGGGGGGGTCAAATTAAAAAGGGAAGTGCTTCAATGCTCTTGAGGGAGTGGTCGGGTCTGCTAGGCGTCGGGTCTAACGTATTCTGACAGCTTGTCTTTCCGCGAGCGCTCGCTCGCAAGGCATTTGCAAAATAAACGCTGAAAAAAAAATTGGCTTTGAAATTCGAATTTGCACACATTTGCACAGCAGATTTTTTTAAAATATAAAACAGGTGGCGATGTTTCCTTGCTGCGCATGTATGGACGTTGTCATTATACAATAGCAACAAAGATAAAAATAGAACGCGATTGCGCAAGTTGGGGGGGATTATGAAGATAGACAGATATAGAAACAGAGGTCTCACTTTTGGTCTGATGATGGGGATTGAACCCCCCCCCCCCCAAAAAAATAGAATTTTTGTGGCCATTTTAGAGTTAAGAGCAAGGCAATACAGGACAAAATGGCTGCCCTGTGAGATGGATAAAAAGGGACGGATCCCCGTTTAAAGTTAATTGTCAGACCACACACAACAAAAACATCAATTTGCAATGAAAAATCTCCTAGACTAATGCTAACACAAGAAAAATGGCGAAAAATTGGAGACCGAACACTAATGGCGCAGCAACACATGTCGACAGACAATCTAAGTTACTTGGAGTTGTTAAAGTGATACTTTTGTATATTTAAACATTATCAGCAGTAAAGAGTTAATATTTTGCGTGTAATTAT
Source organism: Hippichthys cyanospilos (assembly GCF_059441005.1). Lineage (NCBI taxonomy): Eukaryota > Metazoa > Chordata > Actinopteri > Syngnathiformes > Syngnathidae > Hippichthys > Hippichthys cyanospilos. The sequence goes on from NC_142376.1 coordinate 2,222,799, forward strand.
GCAAACAATTATTTCTTATATTAACCCCAAATAAAACAGCATAAATAAAATAGCATCTACTGTAAGTAATGAGTTATTACTCTTCAAGGAACGGATAAGAACCGGATTTTTAAGATAAAATACTAAAAAGTGGAGTATTTCAATTGTTTTCTCTAAACCCTGCAAACACAAGTGTGTACACACACACACACACACACAGAAACACACACTCAATTTAGCAATGTTGATTCATGTTCCAATTAGTTTGCTCTCAATTTGAAAAGAAAATGTACTACTCCTATCACGGCATTAAAATGCAATAAATCATTTTTGCTTATACCTGCAGAACGCTGTTGAAATCTCCCAAGTGCCTTGAATGTACCCCCTGGTCTGGTGTAAAGTACAGTACTTTTTTTTTTTTTTTTTGCATAATCCCGCTTCCAAATAACCCACATTTTGTACAGCATCCTAAAGTGAAAACAAGCATTTCATCGCCCTGACAGCAACAATGTCTGTAAAAAAAAGCTGTTGACTTCCAAAGCGGCCCGCGGCGCTCATCTCCAACACGGCTGTTGTCTGCTGCATGTTAAGCGGGAGAAGAAATAAAAAGCTGTGCAGCTAAATCAAGCTTTCCATCATGAAATGAAGCCAGCGGCCATGCGCTGGAATGTACTCGCATTTGCAAATCTTTCTTTTCGCCAGCTTGCTGTGACAATGACAGATGGAGCGTGTCCTAAAGTGTATATTTTCAAACCAAAAGAAGTAAGAGTCTCTTGGAAAGAAAACCTAAAAAAAAAAAAAAAAAAAAAACTAAATACGAATTAAATAGACGTCGGAATCTTTTATTATCCGGCTGATGCCTGCCTTATTTTAGCATATCGAGTAGTCGTTGAGGCTGCCGATACTAGCGACCAATACCGTCAGATCAAACTCATTGCCAGAATTATGTGAAAAAAAAAAACGACCCCAAAATGGTCAAAATACCACACATGGGTTAAGTAATTCACATCAAAAGGAAAGCATTGAAAGAGGGCACTAGGGAGCTGAAATTTCACCTATATGGTGACAATATGTCAATTTTCAACATTGTATGACCACTTCATTATCACACTAGCAGAATGACGTGGAGGAAAAAGACCCAAAAACATGCGATATTTTGTCCAGGTCTTTGACCTTCATATTGATGACATTTCACATCAAAGGGAGAGCATTGAAAGTAGGCATGAGGGAGCTGAAATTTCACCCAGATAGTGACAACATGTCAAAGTTTACCATGGCAAGCACACTATCAGTAGTGTGCCATCCCTTGGCTAAATATTGACCCCAAAATGGTCAAAATACCACACAGGAGTTATGTAATTCACATCAACGGGAAGGCATTGCAATAAGGCACTAGGGAGCTGAAATTTCACCCAGGTAGTGACCACATGTCGAAATTCTACATGGCACGAGCACTTAGCTATCAGACTCGCAGAATAACGTGGAAGGAAACGATCTGAAAATCGTCAAAATACCGCACGAAGGCTCCAATCCTCTAAACATTTCACATCAAAAGGAGAGCATTGAAAGTAGGCAGTAGAGAGCTGAATTTTCACCCAGATGGCGACAATATGTTCAACGTGGTCTCACTTCCAAAGTGTACCATCCATCCCTTGGCTAAAAAAACTGCGAGAATGACGTGGAAGAAAATGAGCCCAAAACACTGACTAAAATCAGGGTTGAGAATTTTTTCACGTGAGATTAGACTGAGATTAATTCGATCAATTAATCTCATGTTTTGGCAGCGCGAGTCTACAACCTTCCAGATCCCGGCGCTACGCTTGATCAGGGATGTCTTTCAAAAAGGTCCTTGTTCGGAGCGCGGGAGAGACATTTCCTGTTGAGCGCTGCTGTTCTTGGCGGCGGCGTGCAGATGGGACTGATTTGTGTCAAGACCACACACCCACCGGCCAAAGGGGCGCACGCACGCCGTTTATTTTCCACCGCGGTCCCGGCGACGCGCAAATCGCCCTTCCTCCGCGTCCACGGAAGACGTCCGCGGCTTCCATCGCGCGACCATGACGTGACGATCGGCCGACTTGAGATTTCCGGCTGCCATGCGAGGCAAAATCAAACAATATTTTCAAGACCAAAACAAAAAAAAAAAGTGCTGGACTAGATGTGAGCACATGTGTTGAGCACACGTGACAATGCGAGTGCGCCTAGCGAATCGGTGCAGAAATCAACATGGCAGAGGCATGTTTCCTGCTGCAATGGTGCAGCTGTTGTTACAGCTGGAATGTGTGTGTGTGTGTGTGTGTGTGTGTGTGTGTAAAGACATGGTGAGCGGACCTCATGGCGGCATCACCGCAAATGATGAAGTTGAAGTTTCAGTTTAAGATTTGAAACTTTCCTTTTGGGTAATGGAGTGCAGGGGAGTCAAACATAAAGCCCGCGGGCCTCTTCTGGCCCCCAAACGAGTCTAATCCGGCCCGCGGGTAGATTTTGTAACGTAAAATATCAAATCAAGCTGATTTTTTTTTCCATAAATGAAAAACTTGAAATGTTTGATATACTTACAGTCAAGTTAATGTTTGGCAACACTGCCCTCCAAAGGTCACCGTTATCACTACAGTGCTGAATTGGATTAATATTAGATAAGCAATAGTCAAGGGTGTCAGCTACCCTCCATAAAAAAAAGACGTATTTGACGAGAATTTCATTATTTATTATTACTATTTAAAAGACGGGAATTCTCATCCACGGCACTGAACGAGTTAAAAGGTTGGAAACTACAGATATTGACCAAAATGTATATATATATATATATATATATATATATATATATATATATATATATATATATATATATATATATATATAGGGGTGAAAAGACAAGAATGGGGATTCTGAGTCACTTTAATATTTATAAATTATATATAAATTTATATTTTAGTTGAAAATGAAATCCGATCCACTTCCTGAGTCGTGACCTCTCCACCTACTTTTAAATGACTTCAAAATTGTTTAGCATTTAGCTTTCATTGCTTTGTTGCAAACACAATCAAAGTAATTTCAATACGTTCAAACATACTCAAAACCAACTAAATAAGAATATCACAAACTATGATAAAATTCCTCGACTTGAACACAACAAACAGCTTTACGAAACCAAAGAGAATGAACTGTTTAGTCTTTACCCAAACCACATAAACGCCTCACAAAAATCTGCTAGCGTAATGCTAGCGTGCGGCACAAACCACGAACAAATGGGAACAGGTGTGAAATCTTGTACTTGGTGCATTAGTAACACGAAATACAAATCTGAACGCCTTAAGAAAGAAAAAAAAACACAATTTAAGACTACACTCGACAATCCTTGGCAGCGCATTATGGTTGCGCGCGAGTGAACTAAGCTAACGAAATAGCGGCACCTAAGGATGTGGCTGGCGAGTGCGCTCCGTATTTCTGCCCGCCGAAAGGAACAAGAATAACTCGCTGGAGATCTGGCACTCCAACATCACGCCTGGCCTCGTTTACAGAACCGCAAGCGTCGGGACGGAGAAGTGGAAAAGGGTTCGGGGCCGAAGTGGCCGCGGCTCACTTTAAATCCCTTCCAAGCTTGTGCCGAGAAGCTCTGCGGTCAATACGCTGTGGCGGTTGTTGGCTCGCGCCACGATTTCACGCTCTTCGGAGACGCGGAAGCCTCCGACGAAAAGACGCGGAGCTTCGAGGACTTTGTTTGATTTAGCTCAAGCATTTTGCAGCATTTTGCGCTCTACGGAAAGCAGGGCTAAAGCACCACCATTTCCTGCTTTATACTTCATGTACTGGAAATCTTTTTGTCTGTTTTGTCTTCTGACTAGAAATCTTTTTGTAAGACAAATCGGTACGTTTGGAGATAAGTCCAATCTCTTCAAACTCTGAAAACCTAGCCATACAAGTAGGACATCTATAGTACATGTTAGCACTGAAACAAAACCATGCATCGCACTACTTATATAGACACATGTATTGATCGATGCCTTGCTAGTACTATATACTACGAGTCACAAAAAAAGCATACTGATTTAGAAAGGGTGTAATTTAGAAAGACAATTCGGTGCTCTTGTCTTCCTAATAAGAATTGTTTCACTATTGCCTTGGAACTTCTACATGTTCTACGATAGCGGTAAGACAAAACTGTGTAGTACTTTACATCTGTATACTACTATGAAGCCAAGTAGAGTTCTCTGGTAACACTTGAAGTAATAAAGTCAAGGTAGTAGTCAACTATTGGAATTATAGATGGCTAGATCACCAGCTAGCTAGATCGCAAGTGTATCTATCGATTGATCGATCAATCAGACAGGTCTCTATCGGTCCCTATAGGTAGCTTGCGAGATCACTAGCTAGCGAGATAAGTATCAAGTTAGGTAACTAGCTACTTAGCTAGTGTCGAGCTAGAGTGATATATGGCACGTTATCTAGCTATTTTGCTATATAGCTAGACCAATAGATATAAGTTAGGAGCTAGCTACTTAGCCAGCTACATAGCTACAGATACAGACAGATCACTAGATCACTAGCTAGCGAGATAAGTATCAAGTTAGCTAACTAGCTACTTAGCTAGTGTCGAGCTAGAGTGATATATGGCACGTTATCTAGCTATTTTGCTATATAGCTAGACCAATAGATATAAGTTAGCAGCTAGCTACTTAGCCAGCTATGTAGCTACAGATACAGACAGACAACAAGTTCCCTAGATAACTATTGACAGACAGATGTAGACCCGATAGGGAGGATAGATTAGATAGAATGATAGATAGCTATCAAGTTAGTTATCTAGAGCACTCAGCTAGTATCTACTAGAGCGACAGATAGCAAGTTATCTAACTACTTAGATATGTAGATAGACCAATAGATATCAAGTTGTCCAGTTAGCTAGTTAGCTATCTATCTAGATACAGATACAAACATACAGATAGCTCGACAGACAGATATGGAAATAAGTTTGCCTCACGAGTAACACATTTTTCTCGAATTAGTCTGCCAAACAGTATGTTTACACATAATGTTTACACGAATAGTTAAAATTAGCATAGACGTTTATCAATTGTATTCTTGCTGGTATTATGGTGACATCATGAAGGTTTTCTGTCGCTCTGGACTCAAAGGAAGTCCCGTAGACGGTGAGTAAGAGCTAGTAAGTCCGCCTGGGGGAGAGTGCGGGGGTGGATCATTTTTGTGTGTGTTGCTTCCGTCGGTTTCTACGGCTGACTCTTCCGGCAACTGCGGTACTTTCACAGAAAGTCCGGCGTGCGGAGTAGATAGCATGTCATTCATTAGCCCCACCCAGAAGGTTTCCATTTTTCGTCGGCTCCGAGGTCACTTACTTCATTCATTTACGCTCAACAAAAGCAACAGGCTCGCCAAAGCCGCGTTTCGTTTCCAGCCCCGAACGGGGCATGGACACGGATCGTGAGGGGCAATTGCACGCAAATGGAAAAACTGCACTGGAATGAAAACCTAGTCAATTGCGGTATTCCAACTCAAACAGCCTTGCGCTAATTTCAAGACGATGGTTTAACCTTGAGCCCCTTGACTGCTATGTTGAGGTCTCGAAACCTTGAGGTGCAAAGTTGACCCACCTCCAGGTGGATTTTCTCTTCATGGCACACTTAGGATATTTCGACTCGTACTGTAGGACTAAAAGCGTTGGAGAAAAGCCCACGGTGTAGATTACGGGGAAAAAATTCAATTCGGGGGACTTTTGACGCACCTGTTTTGCATTACTTGCTTTCACAAACGTACGTCATGAAATGTTAAATCGCCGTCTCCACTCCGCATCATTAAGTCCGATATCAAATACTTTTAACGGAAAAGAACGCTAAAACATCGAAAACCATCGTCAGAAAATTCATTCTCAGGATCCCTAACCCTAACCCTTAACCGTCTCTTGTTTTAGAAGGAAATGGTCCGACAGTCAATCAAGCGGAGGGTACACTAAAGTCGTACAATAACATTTTTACAGATTACGGTACTGAGTGGTCCCACAAGGCGCACCGGATTGTAAGGTGCCGTTGACGATTTTTGAGAAAAGTAAAGGCTTTAATTTGTCGGGGTATTTGGTTCTACCACTGCTTCACTAGCCGTATGAAAGGTGCTGTCCATTTTTGTTGAAAATTTTGGATACACTCTTTTTTTTCTATTGTTATTATACTGCTGAGGTAATGAATCGGGAGTCAGATCTTCAAAATCAGGTGACTGTGACTCGGGTACAAAAACAAATGCGCTTGGGACATCCAAAGTACAGTACAAACCCATTAAATGGAACAGATAATCTGCGGTATAAAATGTGCACAAATTCTTTTCCTTATGCTAACATTCCTCCTTTCTACCAAATATCTAAATCTTCGTTTTATCATTAAGTCCAGAACAAGAACCCAATAAATTCTGAAATACACTTGTCTTGGATGAATACTTATAATGGTGATGACGTGTCAAGAGCCCAGTATTTTTTTTTAGCTTGTCCTTAGTGTAAAACGTTCGCATACCGCCGCACTAAATCACACATTTTTCACCGATAAACCACTTTACGAGTCGTACGGCGATAAGGGAGTTGCTGATTGAAAATCTTCATGTACGGCGCTCGACGTTTCAGAACATGAACTAAATCACAGATGAAATCCATGAGGCAAACCGACGCACGTGTTTCTGACGTTCACGGCACAAACGCGTACTCGGTGTTCCGTTACGTAAGGGAGAGAAAAGACGGGAGTGTTGTGTCAGCTGCGTCAACGTGGATCAGAGCGCGACGGCCCGCCGCGATTCAACGTCACCGTCGGTCCCGTCGCTTTATGTTTTGTTTGCTTTTGGAATCGGGAACAACCGGACGGAGCACCTGACATGTGTACACCCTCCCCGTCCCGACACGAGCCAAAGTTAGCAAAACAAACAAGCTAGCGCGGGTAACGCTTTTAACACTCACCTTCTGAAAGAAATCCTCCCCGCCGTTGACTCTCCCCTCCGAGGCAGCTAGAGACAGAAAAGGATAAAAACCATCATGTAAGTCGGTAAGTCTCGAAGATGGTGTCTTCACATGGCAACGTTTAAGGTTTCGCGCACGTGTTATGTTTGGCTACTTCCAGGTAGCGCTCATTTACAGGAACGGCCTTAAAGTCGTTCTCGGTAATCCAAAGAAATTACAAAACAATCCCAGGTGACTAATTCAGGGCTGCGAGGTCATCGTGGCTATTACGTTTTTCCGAATCGCGTCGCTAACACGATATTTGGGTCAACTGTCGTTGACTTGGCGCTTTTTTATTCTTGTTCGGGCGCCATTCTGGGAATACTTTGGAATGTGAAGTTAGGAAACCGCGAAAAAGGGTCCCGGTGCAAACGAAAATCCAAATTTACAAGAGCCGAGCGCTTGAAAGTCTTTTTCCGAACGCGAAACTGAATACGGAGCAACTCGCTGCCACTTGTACTGCAGCTGCTTGTTAATAAATGTGAACCGCGTAACCTTTTTACGTCAAATAAGACTGAAGAAATAAAACTGAGGTCGGTATATTATGAGGTAGCGCAACGCTGGTTTCGGGCTTGACACGTAATCCTGCCGTCTAATCAAAACGTTATATAGGATGATTCGTTTTAATAATATAAACACAAGACGTGCCAAATGCGCTCAGTAAATGTATAGGAAATGACAACATCCTGTCTTGATGTTAGTTACCTAGCTACAGCCATTTTCCATCTCGCTAGGCAGGCGGAAATTGCTTTAGCGGTAAAAGAAAGACGTAACAAACTGAATTGTAAAGAATTTGAATTCCCCGTTTACATAAAGCGGACAAAGCATGTTTCGTTTCCTTCATGTCGTTCTACAAACTAGCAAAGGGTTAGCTCACAAGCTAAGGTAGAGAATTTAAGAATTCATTGACCTCTTAGCATATTTGCAACTGCCGGTGATGCTGCGGAAACATTTGGGCCACGAAAACCGATCCAAACTCATAGGAAAGCATTTTTAAGATGGCTGATGTCAATGTAGCTTTAAATTTCTACTTCATAGGTCCACAGTGTTCCTCGGCCACGTTATTTTCCGCGCTACGTCCTCGCGACAGACAAAATTAAAACAACTAACCAAATAAGTTGATTTAATGGAGACGAGGAGACACTTCAACGACGATAAATGATTTTATTCATGTTTCCAATGTGTGACACTTAAGCTAGCCGGTATCTAGCTTACGAGCTAGCGCCGAGAACTCAAAAACGAATCACCCTGGGAACTGCGATTGAAATGAAACACGAGAACTGACCGAAAACGGTCGATTGCGCAAAGTTAAAACTATTACCAGAACTAGTAGAATTCATAATACTGACAACGTTTTCAATTAGCGACACTAATCGCTAGCTTACAAGCTAGCAGAACGAACTTAAGAATTAGTCGGCGTGGGAAAAGTAGCTGAAATGAGCTACCGGGACCGATTGGAAGCGACTGATTGCGCTTCAAAACTTAAAGAAGCGCATCGACCGCCATCAAATTTCCGCTTGGTACGATTTCTCTCCGGTCCACAGCTGATGCAACAAGCAGCAACCCGCGCAATTAATAAGTGGTTAAATATGACATATGCGGTTTGATTTAGACGACGTAGCGCTTTGATACGTCTGCTGGAACCGGACGGAGGAGCCAAAGACCAAAGCGAACCGGGCTTGTCGGCGCTCCAACGCATCTGCGAGTCTTCCAGATGGCGGCAGCTCGGCTGACGCAAAATACACATCTGACCTCCGAGGAGAATTCTCATGTTTCGCTATCGCTCCGACAGGAAGTTTTAACGACGTCTCTTAAGCGACGTTCCCCGTCGCCGACTGTCGGAATCTGGGTCAGGAGCATCCCGAATGCGGGTGGATGCGTTGAAAAAAAAACAAATCCAGACCTTATTAACGCCGATAATTTCAATGCGCATGCAGAATGTGAGAAGTGTTTTTATTGCCGCGCGGAGCAGACGTTGCGGCGTGCATCGTTTTAGGAGACGTTCCACTTTTTCGGGCCGCCCGGTAAACAACGGGCCAAGCGTTTTACGATCGCGCCGAGACGTTTTGCTGTAAGCTACATTTCGGTCCGGATCCGAGCCAAGCAAATTCTCGGTCCCGGATTGTGCTAATAACAGATGTCGTCTGGATCGTGACTGAAAAAGAATCGAAAGGGAAAACTGCTGGCTGTTAGGTGGACATAGCTAAAAAAAAACAACAAAAAACTGGCCCGTCACTCTCAATTATTGTTGCAAACGATTATTCCATCAATTAATCAATCAAGACAATCAAATGTTATTTTTTGGTTAAAGACAAAACAAATTGACTACAGAAATGAGAAGAATTAGTGGATTCTGATCATTTTACATTCAAAAACGGCTGAGACCAATTCCTGGATTTTTAAAATAGTTGTCGATTAATTTGACGATCGATTAGTTGCCGATTAATCCATTTTGACAGCTCTGATTGCAGCTGGGTCTGGCAACAATTGGTATGCTTTCATTCAGCTACTTTATAAACAACTGACCAATCAAAAAACTTCAAATCCGATTCGTAAAAAGACAGTTTTTCAAACGAAAAACAGGTCTGGCCCATGGGCTGAACGAGAAATTTCACAGAGCGATAGATCACAGAGATGCCGAGTCTGCAGACTGACGGCTTGAGCTTGAGCAAGAAACCTCAAACGTGCCGAAAAAGGAAACGTCCCGTCGACGGATGCGCGGCGCGCAAACCGGCCGCGGGAGAAACCGGAGCCCGGACGCCAAGGTTACCGCAGCCGCCGGGACGCTTATCGTGACGGCGACCCCGTTGGTGCCTTCTTAAGACACGCGCTTCAAAACGCGCTTCTATCGACATGCATCGCTTCAAAGACACAATCCTGCAATTTTTCACTATTTATGTTACGTCACAATGAAATTATGAGAAGCCATTTGATTAATAACGAGAGAAAGAACTTTTTGGAACTCCGGGCCTGCAACATTGATCAATAAATCTTTTCTTCTATACATATACAGTATATATACACATATACATGTATATGTGTGTGTGTGTATATATGTGTGTGTGTGTATATATATATATATATATATATATATATATATATATATATATATATATATATATATATTACATACATACATACATACATATGCACTCGCTCACACACACACACACACCTACACACACCACTGCCCTACAAGGAACGTCGCCACCTCTCGACTTAGCTAAGTGGTCCACTTTAGCCCGCCAAGCAAAATTACAGGCCTTTACGGGGCCCAACTGACTTTGTCGAAGTATATTTTCAGCATTTTGCCGGAGAGACGATGACTTGTGTTACGATTTGAAAACAGAGCGTTTGCGGCTCGGGTTACACAAGGACAACACGGACGACACTCGTCTCGGTCCCGGCGACGCATGCGGGAGTTGTAAAAGTATGACAAAAAATGTTTTGGTATGGCTTATTGCTGTGGTGGGATCAGGAATGTATCCCATTTAAGACCGTTATTTCGTCCTTTGTGTGGACATTATGTCAACAAAGTCGGAAGCAGTTTTTAACCCCGCATATTCTCCCACACGGCTTTGCATATTGAAAAATGAATCACTTCTACCCGAATACGCACAATTCTGCTTTATTCATGCCGAGCCTCTAGGCGGCAGTAGTGTGGCCAAACTGGGTCCGATCAAAAAAGAACTTCCGTCTCTTAACGTCAGCCGCATCTCTGGCGGGAAAAAGAGCAGAGTGACGACGTGAAACGCCGGTGAAAATCTCCATTTCGGTCGGAATATTTGCCGCCTTTGGTTTTCATATACATATAAAAAAAAAAAAAAAAAAAAAAAAAACAGGCACGTATATCAGTTTACCGCTCATTTCCAAAAACCGCGTATACTTTGTCTCGGAACCCTTCAACTGTCCAAAACGGTAAAGCGACTCATTTTCCCGACATCGGCTCAAGAACCGTTCTTCCCAAAGACATCTTGAGAATTCCGAGCATTCGAGCGCTGACGAAAAAAAAAAATGGAGGATCCATCCAAAGTCCTTTTGCGGCAGCGGTGGCAATCACTGCATCCAAAGAGTCCATCAGTCACGCTACGTAAAGAGGACAGCAGCGAGGCCTAAACACTGACAGATGAGACTCCAATCTGTTCTCCATTACTTGACGCGAGAGAGAGAGGGGGAGAGAGAGAGAGAGAGAGAGAGAGAGAGAGAGAGAGAGAGAGAGAGAGAGAGAGAGAGAGGGACGAAATCTGGGAGATTCCACTGTTGTGAAACGGGCGGAATGTAAACAGTGTTGATTTCGACAGTTGTGGTTAGGATCCACGCGTTACAATCAAGCAAACAATGCCTTCTAAAGCCGTCCAGAAGTCTTGGATGGTTTTTTTTTTCACAGATGGATTCTTACAATTGAGCTCAGCTTTGATAGCAACGGCGAAATCCAGAGTAGCGAACGAACACTCGTCACGGTTGCGATGTAAACAAGCGTCCGTTCGTTCCAAACATTCAATCGGTTTGAGACGACAGTACTGTAATTACCCAAATGTAGGACGCACATGTGTATAGGACGCAGCCTTAATTTTAGGAACTCATTCTGGTATTTTCTATGTTACCATGTATAGCAGAGGTCCCCAACGGTCCGTGGATAAACTCGTACCGGGTCGCACCCGGAATAATGAAGTATTTCTGTTTTATGTTTATGTTATCGGAGTATGAAACTTTTATTTTGAAAAATCTTTTATTTTGCAAAGTGACCAGATTCTCTTGGATTTCATTCACAAAGAAGTTACCTGAGTAAGAAACATACGTCTTTGGGAGGGGGGAAAAAGGCCCAGTCAGGAGACAGGTGACGAGTCTACAACTTTGCAGGAAATGAAAGCTTTCAACATGCGCTACCGGGAGTCCTACTACCTGGCATTAATTTTATTTTGATACAAGATTTTATTTTGGGGCCTTATCCACCAGTTCTACCTAGGACTGAATACCTAGCTTGATAAAAAATCTGTAAAAATCCGTCTTTGGGATTGAATGAGTTCTTTCTTTTTCATGATCTGATCGGAGGTGTTTGGCGCTATCAGTAGACGGCGACGAACGGACCTGAGAAGAATACGCTGCTTTTAATATGATTAAGAACGATTTCCCAACAATGTCGTGTTTACACAGCAAGCGGCTCCAAGCGAGGCTCACTCCCTTTGCTCGGTGGGGGACCCCATACTGGGATGGAGATACCAGGCACCAGGAATGCGCTGCCTTGTGTAACCGCTTGGCATCGTTTACCGGGGACCGTGTGGGAGGAGCCCAGCAAAAAAAAATACTGTGGAAAGTATTTAGACGAAAAGAATGAATGACGATTTATCGTAAACTTCATTCATTCATTTATAGCTTGCGCGTAACTGTTTCATTAACCCTCGTGCGGTATTTTTCCAATGTTTTGATGGTTGGAATTTCACGTCAAATGGAAGCACCGAAAGAAGACATTGGAGCTGAAATTTCACCCATTTGGTGACAACATGTCGAGTTTCAACATGTCGAGACCACTTGGGGGGGGGGTGTGTGACACCCATTGGCTAAAATAGGGCAAAAATGATGTGGAAAGTAGTTAACCCAAAAATGGTCAAAATAACCTTTGTGCGGTATTTTGTCCTTTGATCTTGACATCAAAGCGAAAAGTATTCAAAGACGACACCGGGGAGGTGAAATTTCACCCAGATGGTGACAACATGTCAAACTTCAACATGGCGTGACCACTTATCACACTAGCAGGAGTGTATCAACCCTTGGTTAAATTTCTGTAGAATGATGCGGAAGGAAATGACCCAAAAATGGTCAAAACACTGCAAACGGGCACATTTTTTTTACCGTTTGAAGCAGAAAAACAATTATCGATTTATTCAGCGACCAAATTAGTTCATATGTACGATGAATACATTTAAAATCACATTTATCGATTTGCTATCGACTCAAAATGAAATCGGCCACGCTCAAGGCTCGGGTAACGACCAATCACGGCTCGCCTGTTGATCACGTGACGTTCATAAGCTGAACCGTGATTGATTGGTTGTTAGGCTCGGAGTTTCTAGTAACGGTTGGTACTAAAACAGTTAATTGTAGACAAAACATCGATTTTAACGGCAAAAAAAAAAGACTCAATTGATATACGGGTATATGTATATATCGGGGTTGCCCCATCTCAAGGAAACATTTCTAAAATATCAACCGCAAAGCAGACAGAATGTAAATCTGCACTCCGACAAGGGCAGAAGCAAAAAGATGTCGGAGGGCCGTGGAATAACACAGATTGCTTTACAGCTCACAAATGGGTCAGAGCGCTGAAATAAGACCCCCCCCCCGCCCTTTCGTTTTTAATAAATGAATTGCAGGTTTTTCCAGCGACCGGAGCGCAATTATATTACAGCTGCTGAGCGCTTCATCACGGCCGCCATGGAGGAATGCAAGCCCAGTTCCAAAAGAATCGGTGAATTGTACCGCCGTGTCGTTGCGGGCGGGGACGGGCCAATGCCCCCTGGTGGCTGTAAAACAAATCCAGATAAATCGCAGTGGACTATGAACCGCGGGGCTCAAATCAGGAGAAAAAAGTTGCTACTTAGAGTCGGAAATTTACGATTGTTACGCGCTGCTGAGTGTGATGGAATGGCGACCAATCCTGGGTGTAGTCAAGTGGGATCAACTCAAATTTTATGTTCTGTTGGTGTTTGTGTTCTGAGCTTTATTCATTTATTGTGTGGATTACAAGAAAATCTGCTATTAGATATTTAGATCTTTTTTTTTTTGTTTGTTATAGGTCAACTTTTTGAAGTTTGTTTTCTTTTATGTAAAAAAAATAATTAAATAAAAATAAAATTGAGATTTTTTTTGGTCTGGTCCAATAATAAAAAGAAAATACAAAAATCAATAAAAATATAGCAAAATAAAATATGCAAATATAGATATATATATATATATATATGAACAAAAATAATATAAAATCATTAAAAATCTAGCAAAATAAAATATGCAAAAAAAAAAAATATATATATATATATATATATATATATATATATATATATATATGAACAAAAATAATATAAAATCATTAAAAATCTAACAAAATATAAAAATATAAATAAAAAAAACAAGTAAATAAATGAATAGTAAAAAAAAAAATACATAAATGCATATATAAGTGATCGTAAATAAAGATCCATGTCATAGAGGTTGAGTTTTTTTTTTTGTTTTTAATCAATAAAATGTTGACTGGTCTAACGAAAAAGTGACAAAACGGCTGCACCGAGATACAAGTTGCGCTTACAGAACCCGGCAGTAAACCAAACACGCGCCTGATTTATAAAAAAGAAATATTTTGAAGACCTAGATCCAAAAGCGGACAAAGCGGATACGCGGTCCAGGAGTAAATGGTAAGGCTTTCCCAGCAGCGTGTCTCGTCTCTCCGAAGATGAAAAAAAAAACAAAAAGTGTGAAAAGTGACCACACGGGGTTTTCTTGTCCACATAAAGCCATCTTTCAGCCTTTCATGGGACTGTCAAGCTCCCCAAGCTGTTACAACTTGGGAGTTCTAGTCGCCGGTGCCAAGAAGACAACAGTAAACGCCGATGACCACTAGCGTGAAATTCTCTTTTCTCTTACCCAAAAAAAAAAATCTATTTGCCGATTGGACCAGGCAGGTCCGAAATGGCTGCTTTCATACTTTCCATTTTGCCCTGGAGAAAGTGGGCCAGAAAAAAAAAAAAAGATGAGTGCGGGGTTTCCGAGTCACTATGAAGTCACGGCGGCTAAACGTGCTTATTTTGATTTTCCGAAAATCCCGCGAGCCGTGACGACGTGCGTGGCCGCTTTCCGAATGACGCCTTCCTCCTTTCGTTTTCGCTTTTTGAAATTCTTCACCAATGGCTAATATAATTGCAGGCTTTCTTTCTGTTGCGTTTGCCGTCATACTAGCAAAAATGAATGTCAATTTCTTGTGTGTTAAAGGGACGCTGTGTAAGATTTACAACGTTTGTCTGAATTCCCACATTGTGAGCGGACAGTGAACGCAGTGCCAATATAATGTTGATTGTGCTCCAAGCAGTTGTTTTTCCTCGTGTTCATTTTGCCATAAGTACTCCCAAGTTGTGCGGCGTTCGTGTTTCACCAAGTTTATGATTGTGTGTATACGCCAAAAGACCGCGATTAACATACGAGTTAGATGGAATATCCTTTCCGTGATCTCTAACACAATTTTTACATGATATTCTCGGTTTTGCAAATACGCCTGTGTGTGAAGAAGAATGGACTTGGATGTAGGTTCAGTCTGCTTGTGTCTTTTATCCAAAATAATGCAGTAACAACCTAACATGAGTTGCCGTTAGCTGCTACGACCGCACTCGCAAATACCGTGCGACCGTGCTCGTGCGACCGTACTTGTAAATACGTTTAACCATACTCGTAAATAGGTTCGAAAGTACTCATGCGGCTGTACTCGTAGATATGTTCAACCGTACTCGTAAATACCTTCGATCGTACTCGTGCGACCGTACTCGTAAATACGTTCGACCGTACTCGTAAAGTACTCGGAAATACGTTCCACCGTAATTCTGAATACGTTCGACCGTACTCGGAAAGTACTCGGAAATACGTTTGAAAGTACTCATGCGGCCGCACTCGAAGATATGTTCGACAGTACTCGTAACTACGTTTGACCGTGCTTGTGCGACCGTACTCGTAAATACGTTCGACCATACTTGTAAAGTACTCGGAAATACGTTCCACCGTAATTCTAAATACGTTCGACCGTACTCGTAAAGTACTCGTAAATATGTTCGACCGTACTCGTAAATATGTTCGACCGTACTCGTGCGAAGGTACTTGTAAATACAGTACATTCGACCGTACTCCTAAATACGTTCAACCATACTCGTAAATACGTTAGACCGTACTCATAAATACGTTCGACCGTACTCGTAAATACGTTTGACCGTACTTGTGCGACTGTACTCGTAAATACGTTCGACCATACTTGTAAAGTACTAGGAAATACGTTCCACCGTAATTCTAAATACGTTCGACCGTACTTGTAAAGTACTCGTAACTATGTTCGACTGTACTCGTAAATACGTTCGACCGTACTCGCGCGAAGGTACTTGTAAATATGTTCGACCGTACTCGTAAAGTACTCGTAAATACGTTCGACCGTACCCGTGCGAACGTACTTGTAAATACGTTCGACCGTACTCCTAAATACGTTCCACTGTAATTCTAAATACGTTAGACCGTACTCGTAAAGTACTCGTAATTACGTTCGACCGTACCTGTGCGAACGTACTTGTAAATACGTTCGAGCGAACTCCTAAATACGTTCGACCGTACTCCTAAATACAACCGGACCTAGAAGTAGCACGTAGTAACGAGTTTTCCAGTCACAAACGCACATGCCTAGGTCACAACAAAGAGGTCAGAACATTTAGGCCCTGGCCCAAAAGCGTTCCGCTGGCTCCCCGTCAGCTGGCCAACAGACTTTAAAGAACTGCTCCTCTTCTATAAATCACTTGAGTGGTCTACGTCCCGAAGAACGTCGAGAAAACGTCAATTGAACATGAAGCGCGTCAGACGGCTAATCAGCGGATGCAGAAGTTAGCTTCGAGCGTAAACGCTTTTAAACTAAGCCGGGCGACTCGACTAGTAGGTCAGCCCATCGACTGCTGCAGAATTGGCGGACGGAAAGCTGTCATTTGCCGAGTGACCGCAGCATAGTTTCGAAGTAGCTTTCAGTGTGGCATGACTTTAAAAAAGAAAAAAAAAGTAAACCGAGGAGCGAGCCAGCCAGGGATACGTTCACGCACAATTAAAGCAGACATAAAAATATAGCAGACCTCTCAGGAAATAATGTCCATACATTGAGAAGAGGTGCCAACATGTCCAACGAAAACACGGGCAGATGTTAAAGAGGGGCAACTTCTCCACATGAATGGAGAGAGAACGCAGCTTTTTCTTTGATCTTCAAACTAGGATGTCTTTGATATTTCGCTGATATTGAAATATTTACGCTTGCGTAAAAAGCTTTAGAATCACCGTCTATGCTAATTTGCGGCCGCGTGTCTGGAAAATATTGACGACGGTAAACTGGGCTCAAGCTGCACGCACAAACCGACTGAGTTTTATTTTCCCTCCGAGAATCGAGATCCTGCCGGGCTTTCAAGCGTTCCCAAAGCGTCGCCAAGCACGAGAGGAGCGCGTTCTCGTCGCCGCTTCGCCTACTGAGAAATAAACGCGAAAAGACGAGCGGACATCCTGCGTGATTCCTGAAGGCGGGATGAGGTCAAGGGTCAAAGCAGTTCCGCGGTTCAGATTGTGCGGCCTCAGGAGGCAAACTAATAAATAAAGCGGAGGAACGGCGGGAACATCCAATCAACCGGCTGCGTTTCCACGCCGCACGAAAACACGACACGCAGCGTGACGTGGCGCATGCTATGTCCGGGACATTTTGGATGTGGGGCCGCTCTGGAGCTAAGTTGTTTTCCTGGAAGCCGTTGAGATGACATGGAGCTTTGAGGAATGTACTTGAGCGAGCGCAGCAGCGCCAGACATGGGGGACGGGAGATAAACATGGACTTAAGAGGGGTACGGTGAGCCCCAACCCGTTTTTTCACGGGTGATGTGTTCCAGAACCGGCGCGAGAGGTGAAAATCTGCAATATTGCGAGATCATTAAAAGAAAGAAAGAAAAAAAAAAGGCTTTCGAGTCTTACTCCTCCCACACGCTTTGTACACATTTGAAATTATCGGCAGACCGTGCCTTTAAGAGGCGGGGCTTGCACTTGTGCGTGACAATTACAGTAAGTAAATTGGAAAATCCCTGAAGGAAAAAAATACACTTAAAAACGTAAAATCCTGCCTTTACCGTTAATATTTACGCTTATTTTACCATGTTGCAAGTTTGGTATCTGGCATTTCGTGGGGACATATCAAACTTTGAACACGATGACATCATAATTTAAGAATCCATCAACACTACACCAAAACAGTGTAAACATCACCCAAAAGCGCAATATGAAATTAACTAATAAAACAAAACTAGAAAAAAATCCATTAACATATACACTATTACAAACCAAACTCATTTATATCATGTGGACAAACTTTTACATTAAAATGTTCAAGCAACCAGAGGACAGAAAACTGATTATTGCGTCGTTGCTAATATATTTTCTATGAATAAATTCCGCCAGCCATATGCAGATAAGACTGATGAAAACGATTGAAAGAGAAAACACTCCACATCCACGTACCGGAAGGATAAACCGGTTTTTATCGCGTTATCGGACATACCGAACACATCATTAATATACCGTGCGATTCACACTACTGTAATTACCTTGAGGGGAACGACCACGTGATTAGGCCACCACGAGCCAATCAAAACAAAACGAGCGTGTAAACTAGTAAGAAGTTGAAGCGAAATACCAGCAAAAAAAAAAAAAAAAAACCTCTCCGTAAATGAAACAAAGGCCTATCAAAGCCTTTGTTTGTCTTTTCATACCTAGCAACATGAACTCCAGCTTCTTTCGGTCCACTCGGAAGCGCTCCTCCGTCCACTCCGGGTCGGGCAGCTGGTGGGGGCCGCTCAGGTCCTCCTCGGAGCCCGGCAAAGGCGAGTCTGTGCTGCGCTCGCTGTTGGAGCCCTGGTCCGACTGCTGCTGCTGCAAGTATCCGCTCAAAGCGTCGCACTGGGCGGCCATGGCGCCGCTACTCGTCGGGGGCGGAGGAAGGAGACTCGAAAAAAGTTGCAGAGTTCTGCTGGGCCGCGCGGTCCGTCAGTGGGGAGCTGGGCCTCGCGAAACCGTCACGCGGCGTCATTTCCCCCCATTTGAGCGCCGATTTTTTTGGGGTGGGGGTCAGTCTCTGCAGGCTGTGCGCTCAAGTGCGGCGGCTGCGGCCAACGAGCCCGAAAAGTCTTCCAGGCAAAGTTTCGCATGTCATCCTGCACACAGACTCCTCCCAAAGTTTCCGCCCCCCCCCCCCCCCCCCCCCTTTAAGAGCATGAAGCCGTTTGAGCCTTTATTCCACAATTATCCTTAAACTCCAGCATTCAAGCAAGTGAAGGAATTTCTCACAATCACCTGCACGCAGCCCAATTAATAAAAGTAGGCATGGGACTGGCAGAAAAACCACCAATAGTTGACATCTGCACACTATTAGTAAGACTAGCGACGTGCTAGAATTCGATGGTGTTAAACATAGGGCCCGCGGGCCGGATAGGGCCCGCAAAGGGGTTTCAACCGGCCCTTGACATGTTTTTAAATCATTATAATCCCCGAACAGGTTGCGCTAGCAATTCAATCCCAACAGATTTTGAAGTCAGAGGTACGTTTTCAAATGTTGTGGCGAGATCGGCTGCACATCTTGCGTCGAGGTCCCCAACCGCTGGTCCATGGACCGGTACCGGTTGGCGGATCAACTGGTACCGAGCCGCATGGGCGGC
Organism: Hippichthys cyanospilos; assembly: GCF_059441005.1. Lineage (NCBI taxonomy): Eukaryota > Metazoa > Chordata > Actinopteri > Syngnathiformes > Syngnathidae > Hippichthys > Hippichthys cyanospilos. The sequence continues at coordinate 2,242,231 of NC_142376.1, forward strand.
ACCCCAAAAAATGATGTTTTGGAACTGATTATCATTATCATCGTTATCATTTAACAGTTTGTTTCTTTGGCTTGAGCTTTGTTTTTGGCACCGCCTCTGGCCGCTGTTGATATTACATTTTGTAGTGAGGAAGGACGGCGTGGCTTCAATTGAGAGCAGTCACGGTCGGTGACACAAACCTTGTCTCAGCGAAATGTGGCCCACGAGGGCCTGTACTTTTTTTGTGAGTATGTTATTTATGATAACATGCCCAAAATGTTTGTTGATCCAAAAACTTGAGCGCAAATAACATGCTAGCTAATGTTAGTGCTTATCTTCAGCTTATTGTATAGTGCTGCCTCGTACGCGTTTAGCTCGTTAGCGTTTTCGTTTGTGCCAGGTATATGTTCGTATTTTAGTCATTTTTTCATGATTTTTTGCTTTTCAAAAACACATTTACAGTTTGACCCCCACAGATAAGTCACAAATAAACATTCCTCTTCTGAAGTTGCTCAAATAAAATATGCTAAGAGAGACAACAACAAAACGTACATGAACACAGATGCTAGTTTATCTTTGATCCAAAATTTGCTTTGTACTGGTTAGAGGGCTTCAAAAATATTTCACAGATGCCGCTACTTTGAAAATGACAAAACAAAACTGAGAACTGCAGTATTAGTACGCGGATATCATCATTTAAGACGAGCGTCCGCGTATTATCGGGAAAGGGGTGCTATTTACACAAACGGGCCACGCAACGCCTTTATTGGCCTGTAGAGGAAACAATCCACATCCTGGAAGAGGGCAAAAGGGAAGCAATGCTGGAAAGTTGGATGGAAACTAAACAGGCCCGCGGTAAAACAGAACAGACGCAAACGGGGGTGTTGTCGCTTCGCTTAGAAAAATAATCACGTGCTTTAGGGTCTTCTTTGACTTTGTTTTGCCATTAGTGCTCTGGGACTAAATAGAAGTCGATTTTTTTTCCCTACACAAAAATCCGATTTTCGTTGATCTGCACCCACCCGTCTTTGAAAGGAGAAAAATTTGACCTTCCATTTTTTACGCCTTTAGTCGTTTCTTTATTTCAAAATAAAATACCGCAATTCCCCAAATATAAGACGCACCCGTGTAAAAGACCCACCCTTAATTTTGTTGTCAAATTCTGGTATTTTTTTTATGTTGCATTGCATAAGATGCAGCAACAGTTTGCCAACAATGTCAAAACTAGAGCAAAACCGAATAAAACATCTTTTACAACTCTTCATATTTTCTCGTGTTCATATCCGTAAATTGGCATAATTCCCCAGATATAAGATGCACATTTTTTGTCATCAATATTTCATCAACCCAAAAGATTAGATTAAGAAACAAAAATGTATCAAATTTATTTAAAATGAGGCATCCAATGAACACAATATTCAATTTCATTGCTCGGCATTGAGTAATCATTAATTAAATGAAACCCTTAATTACTTCTCCATTCAAAAAGTGGTTTTGAATAAAAAAAAAAAAGGGAATTTAACATGAATTTTTGATATGTTATATAACTTATTCCATCAGATCTACACATTTAGAATAATAGGTTATATTTGACATATCCTCTCAATATTTTCATTCGGGTTTAAATTCCCTTTTTCTCTTTAAAGATACTAAACAAACGGATAATTATTAAGAGCAGTTTAATTAATAGCAGTGTTTTTTTATTCTGTTGCCTCATAATTAAGGTATCAACGTTTCCCCCCCTCATGATGATGAATTTGCGATTGCCTGGAGGCATGTGCAAAATAAGTCAATGCTGCCCCCTAGCGTTCAGCAAAGTGTTAACCAGCATGCAGGAACTCAAGTGAAACAAAAAAAAAAATCCAATGAAACTCAAATGATCACGTGTTTAATGTAAAGTAAAATAAGAATAATTTTCTTTGAATAGAAATCTCTTAAAAGTCAAATAATATGAGGTAAATATCAAAATAAGGATTCCCGCTTGAATTGAAGCGGGACCGAGTGGAAGAGCCGCGGCCAGTTTGAATGGTGAAAGTGCTCCCGCCGTAGACTACAAGCGAGTGTGGTGGGGAAAAGGAACCAAGCGAGCGGAAGTGTCCGGGGGAATGTTGTTGCTGCGACTTGCCTTGCCTTGCCTTGCTTTTACATGGCAAACTTCCTGGTCCATTCTTTGGCCATCTCGTTGTATCTGGACGCAACGGTAGAAATTGCTCAAAAAAAACAAAAAAACAAAAACAATCATCAAGTTTGAGCCACTCAAGCGACGGCCTGCGCGCTTACTTCTGTCTGTCCGATTTGTACGTGTGCGCTATGTCGGGGACTAAGGGGTCGTCGGGATTGGGGTCGCAGAGCAGAGAGCAGATGGACAATAACACTGGAACACAACGTGGAGAGGGTGCCGTTCGTAGTGATGCGTCGGTAGAAATGCAATAGAAAAGCTCACAAACATGAATAGCTTTTTGTTCTCTATTTGGCCACAAGATCTTTGACCAGCTTCAATCCGTAGACCGTAAATTTCGGACTCTAAGCCACTACTTTTTTCATTTTTCTCACGTTTTGAACTCAGCGGCCAATAGAGTCCAAGACAACGTATATTCACTTTTTTGGGGGGTAAATCCCAAATAGAAAACAGAAGAAGACATCAAAATCTTTATTTTGAATCTACCTATTTTACTCGGCCCCGGGCGAGACATTCCTCTGATCAACACGCTCGGACGTGTTACTGTTGTGTCGGTGCGGTATTCTAACATTTATGATATGCCGCTGGTCTTATTTCTGAATGAAAGAAATTTGAGATAAAAACCCACATTTCTACAAAAAGCATTAATATCTAATTTTACAACCTGCGGCTTATACTCCGCTGCGGCTTACGGGCCGAAAAATACGGTACTACTGGAGGAGGAAATAATGAAAGAGCAAAGGTCCACCACATACCTTTAGATACGGTGAGGGCGGGCGACCACTGCGACCTGAGTATGTCCAAGCAGATGCTGCCGTTGCTGTTTATATTTGGATGATAGATTTTGGTTGTAAAAGCCACCTACCGGATTGGAAACAGAAGATGCAAACTCTTTCATTTCACTTTCAATGAGTCACATTTAGCAGATGCTTTTATCCAACAACAAAAAACAAAAGGCATATTTGGCATATTAAAGAAATATTTGGCACGCAATTGTATAAAAGGGACCCAAAGTCAAAAAAACATTTAAGGTGACGTACAGATATAATTACATACGATAGAATTACAGATAAACAAATAATTTTTCAGATCCAATACTGATTATTCACGATACTCATTTTCAATTCAAAAGGGAAAATATGTGTCCCCCCCCCAAAAAAAATCCAACTCTTAGCTGCAATGTCTTGAAGCATGTTTCATGAGCAAACTACATTTCATATTTGTATAATGTTCACCTACATATTTACATTAATACATTTTAAAACTTCCATGATCTGTTTTTATGTTATCAAGACATGAAAACTGAAAAATTCACAATAAAATTCAACGCAACCTGATTTTTTACGATAGCCTGGGAGGTCAAACCGACTTGAAGTGGTGCCTGTGAATTTAATAAAAGCTTTATCGCGTTGGCAGTTTGACCCCGGCGCAGATGAAGCCACTTTCTATTATTTCCTACGGGAAGAACAGCTTTGAAATCCGCCGAGCCATTACGTGAGACGTCGGAGGTTTGGCCGCACCCGCGCTCGATTCCTAACCTAATAAGAGACTTTTCTGAGGCTCAACCTACCTTAGGTGGTTTAAAGGGGTAATCTGTGGGGAAATGGACGGAAAGCAAGAAAACACCTCCATTGTACGGGCTGTCATTCTGAGAAAAGAAAAAGACTTTCATTAACATTTGCCATCCATGAGAAGGTGCTGATATTAAAGATGAAAAAAAAAAATATGATCCCGGCGATGGGACGGGTCTCCATATTTTCCGCTGCCACAGAGGGTGCCAGGCTAATCTTTTTAAAACAGAGGAAAAAAAAAAAAGGGGGTGCTGCAAAGTGGACATAAAGCCCCATTGTAAACACACCCAGAAGCAGCACGCTGAAAAGGAATACGGAAAACACACGCGCAAAAATCTAGAAAAAGCTCACCGGTCCAATGATGCTGGCTTGCCAATGGAACACTGCGGATGATAAAAGATTGTTAAGGAACCGGAAAGATCCAAGTGGAGATGATGAGTCAAAGTCAAAGTCAAATTCCATAGCTAACAAAGATGCCCTCGACCAGCGTTTGAAAAATGACATTGAACCACGCCTAACTCGGATTTATTTTCTCCCTGTGGAACCAGCCCAACATTCTTAGCTTGCCCACTTAATATGTTTGTAAGAACTCCTCAGCAGCATCTTGGAAGATTCCAGTTTAAGTCCAAAGAGAAGGTGAGGCTCCTCGTGCAGGACTGAGAACAAATTGGTGTGTTCCAACAGTCACTATACACAATTTTGTCTCAGCTATCATTTAGACCAGTGGGTCCCAAAAAGGGGGTACATGAAGGAGCTTCAGCAGGTTACGGGAAATCGAATTTACTGCTTTTGTTTTTAAAAATGCCTTTTCAAATTAAGAACACATTAATTGGAACGAGAAGTAACATACAGCGGTATATCGCTATAATGCGGTTGACTTTTTGCGGCCTCACAGTTTTGCGGATTTTCTGGGGTGCAATTTTGCTTTTTAATTTGTACAGCGTTTGTGTATTCCCAGATTGCAAAAGATGTTCATTCGATTAAGGTTGACGATCTGTGAAATACACGCGAGTTACTATTATTAACTATGACTAATATCAATTTCTTATGTGTCCAATCTATGAAGATTTGCTCTTTGAGAGTGTACATTAAAAATGAAGAGATGAAATTAATTTCAGTGTGTTTAAAATACAGCCGAAAACTTTAATAGTGCACATGACACGTTCGCACTTGCAGGGTAAAAACGGACGTTAAAGGGGGAAGGGTGGGTGCGAAAGAGGAGAAAAAAAAAGGTCGTTGTCGCTTGATAGTTGCTTGTCAGCTTGAACGTTATTTCCAAGCAACACAGGCTGCTCATCCTGGGATCCAAACATGATCAAGTTGGGTTGAGTGTTGTCGTGAGTAAACTTCCAAAAAAAAGAACTTCAAAATAAAAGCTTGACAATGTGTGACGGGATACTGACAGAGACACGCGGGCAGACCTTTTCTTCATTTGTTGTGGTCTTCAAATATGAATTTAGTGATTTTTTTTTTGGACCCATTTATTAGACTCGTTTTCTCATTGGCTCTATTGTTGATATCGGATCGTCTGTAATCCTGGATACCGTGTAAATAGGCTCCTGAGAATTACATCAGTCACGTGATTGGACGATAATTAAAAGCCGTGGGATTTCACATTAACAAGTACACACACGTGTGGCAAGCACAAAAAAAAAAAAAGCGAAAGTAAAAGTAAGACGACAAACGTGTCTACTCACTGTCGTCTCCGACGGGTCCGCCTGAACACAAAGCAGGAGGGTCCCTCTTCAAGTCACACAATTCCTATCAATAACACAAATATTTTTCGTGTATTACTGTCAGGAACTGATTGTGTAATCTTACGTTAATCTCAAGTGGTGATCTGTGTATGTGTAAAACAAACACGCAAAAAAACGCATTTAATTTTTTTTCACGTGAACACACCTTAAACCTATGCTAGGCTAACGAAGTTAGCTTAATCGCGTTGAAACTGGGCACTTGGGTAAATGTTAGGATGTTAACGTCAACGTCATTCACATGAAACTTTACTGTTCTTTTAATAAATAAAATTCGAGCAGAACGTTCATGTTGAACGAACTAACAAACAAGGCGCTCATTACGCCGACCGGCTCGACGTTTCCGGGCATTTTTTTCCGCAAGCATCAAATAAAGAAGGGGCGAATACGAACAAACTCACCTTCTTTATTCTTTTCAAGGCCATGACAAGTCTTCTGTGTTGGTTTGGGGTGGTTGTTGTACCAAAACGACGAGTGTTTGCGAGCGAACGAGCTCACTTTTGGGACGAGATATGAATTGTTGGGAGACGAAACTGGTTCTCGTATGTTTCCGCGTTTTTGTTTGAGCTCGGTGCATTGTGGGAATTGTAGTTTGGGACACATTACGCCACTTAAAGGGACCGCGCGCTAAACGCCACGCTCGTACTTCCGGCGGATAAGGGAAAAGAATACACAAATAAAAAAATATTTGTTTAAACTGGGTTGTCCCGTAGATATTGTTTTTGTTTGTTTTTTTCTGCAGGAACAAGACAAAGTTGCAGACATGAAAGTAATGCAAAGTATGAATTAAAAAGCACAGCGTTTTGGATTGAACTAACAATGAGTCATACGAGACGAGAGAATCACGTGTTCAAACTCAAATACGCTTTACAGTCCGCTTCCATTAAATTTGAAAGCATTTCAGGACTCCAGTTCCTTGTTTATAGTCATGCTGCAGAACAATCACGTCTAGTCTATTTATCCTCAAAAAAATAAAATCCAAAACTATGAGAACAACCTAATGAAAATAAAAAGAAGACATTTTTATGATGATAAGCTTTAACCGGTATCTGCTCTGTTGCTTTGTGGCCTCGAGCTTGCTCATCCATCCAAACAACCTTTATCTCTCCAAAGGTGGTCTTTAAAATTTGATACTCGGCCGAAAATACTCTTTATGATGAATGCATGACCTTCAAAGCGGATTTATGGCGGAATTGTGAAGACTGCTGCTGCTGATCATGAATTATTATGTATTTGAAACAAATAAGCATATGCAGGATTGCAGTCAGGTTCTGAGGCTATCAAAAACATTGACCTACATTCACAATATATTCTTTTTTTTGCAGCACTCTCTTGTACATTACGTAACATTTATTCTAGCACCACTTTTGGTACATTTCAGCCTCTTGTTTTGCCATGTCATCAGTTTCCAAATGAAAACTTCAGCTCATATTTATTACAGTTTTCCCCCAATTTTCTAAATAAATAAATAAAGCCAAAAATTTGATTAGTTTTTCTTCCTTCATTATCAGTTTTTAACGATTCTATTAATTCCACCGTTAAACACGTCACTTTATTGCTACATATTTTTTCAAAATTCCATAACATGCCAACATTATCTTTGTTTGTTTCCTTCTAAATTCCACAAATTTGAACCCATTCAAACCGTTCCAACAATACATAACTAAGCCATACTTCAATTGTTTTTTTTTTAAACTAAAAGCAAGAAATTGATTTTTCTTGCCATTATCTGCCATTTCACCATGTACAAACAGCCTTGATCGATTCTATACGATTGAAAATCAATCGATTCTATTCGACTACTTCCAAAACGCTCTGCACGCTTCCATCATTTTTCATCCAGTTTACGGCATTCATACAGCATTTCTCCAGAAATTGCTTGAACATTTCACGCGTCGTCTTGACTCCCGAATCGGCGCGCCCGTGATGAAGCTCACGGGGAAAACGAGGTGAGCTGAATATTCAGGTCCAGCTGGTCCAAAGCTCAAGCCCAGAGGGACGAAACGGAACGAGAAGGAGAGGACATGAACACGAACGGCGGCTAGGTGGAGGGGTCACATCTGCGATCTTTTATGCTTCGACTGGCCTGCGGATTGACGTAACGTTTGATGATTGGCGTAACGTTTGTTTGCGACGAACCGATTCACACGGAATCAAAAGAGTACATGGCAAAATCAGCGACCGCTTTGGGTATTCATGGTAAAATGAACTGGAGCTGCGTTGGAAAAAATGCGCATTCTGTTACACCGGCGAGGCGTTCACCGACCACTCACAATGTGGGAAATCGGAAACACATTTAAGTTTCCGCACAACAAATTTATAATTGCTACGCATACGAACACAAAAAATATGATGGGTTTAGGAAGACTAGATTTATTCTGTTTTACACTGTCGCCAAAGATTTGGTGCGTCTTCTACGCGGTAAATACCAGAATTTGACCTCAAAAAGATGGTGCTTTTTAGATACACTTACATCTTATATTTGGGGAATGACGAGAATATAAAATACAATGAAATTAACACACACACACACTTCTTTGTTCAGAATAATCTGTCACTGTCACTTAAAATTTTAGTTAAGTATAATATTGAAAATACTGGCGCTATCGGTATTTGCACCGGTAATGGTGAGAACTTAAACCCGGAATCGGACATCTCCAAATCAAGACGCCGAGACCAAACGATGCATTTTCATCCATCTCAAGTCTGCTAGCCTAATGCTAACGTGAAACATCAAATGAACAAACGCGAGTCATTCTAATCTTCCAAATGACTAAACGCGACAAACACACACACAAACAAACGGTTGTTGCGCTGCCAAAATTGATGAACCGCTCACTTCCTTCCGTGCGTTTCGCGCTGCCCAGGTCGCCATGGTAACGAAAACATCACTCTGCCTTTACCTTAGCGCTTCTAATTAACACTACCTACTTTCCATGAATGTGCTAAAGGTCCGTTTTAACACGCGCGGAGCAACAACACATACAAACGCTTGCTAGGTTATCAGTACCAACGCCGTTCTCCGCCATTCAATTGGACGCAGAAATAGTTGCATGCCTGAGTTTAATAATTTCATAACGGTGGAATTAATTCGACGTATATATGATCCTATCTTGCACAGGTCAATGATTGGATGCTTTCATGTCCTTGGGAGGCAATGCGCTTGCAAGATATTGCGATTTAGCGGTGAATTTGAGCATAATGGAAATAGTGATGGAAAAGATTAGCATACGGTCATCGTTGTTTATGCTGACAACCACTAGATGGCGACACAATGTTGGAGATGTTTTCCGCACTATAAGGCGCACGTAAATGCCTTCAATATTCACAAAAGCTGTCCGGTGCGCACAAGCCGCAAATTTTTATATTTAGAACAACAACAATGCGAATATGTAAAAGTTGAAGACAACTTGCAAATCTGGTATTTTAGCCAGAAACTTGAAGTCATAATTAGAATTTCGCGGGCCACATAAAACGATGTGGCGGGCCGGATCTGGACCCTTGGCCTTGAGTGCCTTAGATGTAAAAATCAACGGATCGGACAAAATACTGCACAAGGGTTGATAACGTAAACTGCCTATTTTGATGACTAAATTCATTTATATTTTTAGACCTACCTTTTGCTAAAGATACAAAAAAGGGAAAGTAAATATGTACCTGGGATTGAAAGTCAGTCCTCTTAAAAAAAAGAAAAACAAAAAAAAACGTAAAACTACGTCTTTGGGATTACACCTGCTATTTCTTCGTGGCCTCTCTTAAAACACCGTGATAGGGAATTATCTTTTTTTTTTTTTCATTTTAAGTGTAAGAGCATTTCAAGCGCACGGGTGCACTTTCCATGAACGCGACATCGGCCAATTGTAATTGGGAACTAAACGTTCCTCAAAACGGGCTGCAATTGAGTCGGCGCACGCGATTGGTCACGGATCAATGCGCGTCCCCGTCGCCGCCTGGGCGCGCGCCCGAGAGCGAGCGAGCGAGAGAGAGAGAGAGAGCGAGAAGAGCGAGAGCGAGCGAGCGAGCCGTCCGCCGAATGTCCGCCTCCAGGAGCCGCCGATGCAGCCCGCCTGGCGTTGGTGATCGCGCCGCTTGACAAGGATCAAGGCCAGCCGGGTCCACGGCGTCCGGATCCACGGCGTCCGGATCCACGGGTCCCACCAGCCTTGGTGCTGGCGGGGAGGGAGGGGGGCTGCGCGTTTTTATTTCAGGTGAGTCCCCTTTCCTTCTGCTTTTTCCTCGCGTCTTGCGCGCGCGCGCGCGCGTGTTGCGCCGTGTGTGTGTTTACTTGCGGAGGGGCGTTGTTGGTCGCTGTCCAAGGTGCTGGCCAAGACGCGCCATGCGGCCTCGTGCACGCGCCACTTGGTGCTTTCTTTCTTTCTTTTTTTTTTTTTTCCCAGTGCATGCGACGTGAGGGCTATTTCCCATCCGCAAATGAAAACAATAAATAAAGAAATAAATGGGAGCAATGACGACGGAGCGGAAACATGCGCACGCTACATTTGCCTGCGCGAGAGAGAGCCCCGAGTGGCCGCTGTGTCTAAGCTGCATTGTGGAGGACCTCCTCCAGGGACGGTGTGCTGTTTCCACCGCATCTGCCGTGTCGCTTTGCTCGCATCGCGTGCCAAGGCATTTGTCGAGGGCGCGACATTAGGCAAAAATAGGAAAACGCTTCTCGAATGAGGTGACGCCGAGGCGCTTGGGGAGCTACGCGGCGTTTTTACAGGGTTGCTGCGGCTATCGGCAAATCGGGTTCGCGGCGGCAAACAGTGCTGTTTTATTTTCGAAGAGCGAGCAAACTGATTGGAAGCTGACAATTTATTGCTGGTGAGAACGGGTTTTCCGCAGGTATCAGCTAATCTACTCTACTGTAACGCATTTTTAATGCTGTCACGTAACACTGGAGTTTTCTTTTCAAATTAAGAGCAAATTGATTGGAACACGAAGGAACATATTGCTAAATTGTGTTATAGTGACTCCTTTGCAAAACACGGATGGTACAGTATTTTGTTTCAAGTAGTTTTTTTGTTTTTTTACACAAAAATGATTTGTGCTGGTTAGAGGGAATACGGTTGAAAATAATATTTCATAGTTGGGGCAGTGGCTCTAAAATGGGGATACTTATATCCATCGGGGTACGAGAAGGCACTTTGGGAGCTACATGACATTTTAACAGGGTTGACGCAGCTGTGAGCGAGTCACATTTTCAGTGACAAACAGTACTGATTTATTTTCAACTTGAGAGCAAACCGATTGGAAGCTGACAATTTATTGCTGGTGAGAACGGGTTTTCCGCAGGTATCAGCTAATCTACTCGACTGTAACGCATTTTTCATGCTGTCACGTAACACTGGAGTTTTCTTTTCAAATTAAGAGCAAATTGATTGGAACACGAAGGAACATATTGCTAAATTGTGTTATAGTGACTCCTTTGCAAAACACGGATGGCATAGTATTCTGTTTCAAGTAGTTTTTTTTTTTTTTACACAAAAATGCTTTGTGCTGGTTAGAGGGAATACGGTTGAAAATAATATTTCATAGTTGGGGCAGTGGCTCTAAAATGGGGATACTTATATCCATCGGGGTACGAGAAGGCACTTTGGGAGCTACATGACATTTTAACAGGGTTGATGCAGCTGTGAGCAAGTCACATTTGCAGTGACAAACAGTACTGATTTATTTTCAACTTGAGAGCAAACCGATTGGAAGCTGACAGTTTATCAGTAACGAGAACAGGTTTTCTGCAGGTATCAGCTAATCTACTGTACTGTAATGCATTTTTTATATATTTTTTTTTACATTCATTTTCCTACCATTTTTGCAACTTTACGTTGAGTGACGGTCAAACTATGTCAGCAAACAGAAATTCCTTGATAACTTGCGTTTCACCTCAAGACAGTAGGTGGCAGTAGAGACCAGTTAACGGCTATGTCTTAAAGCGTCATCGTCACTTGAGAATCCCCATCCTTGCCGAGCGCTTGCAGGATGCGAACAGGTGCGGAGGCAAGCGCGAGAGCAGCACATTTGCTCCCCGTGTAAATGTCAAATCTGTTTAAACAGCATCTGGGCTAGCTTGCGCTGTCCTCTGTAAGGGCAAGACGGCCTTTGGGCTCTATTGTCCCTCCCACAGACGCCAATGTCCCCCTTTTGTCCACCGCAGGAGCACCCGACATTTCCTGAGGAAGATCGACTTTTAGCGGAAGATGGCGCAGACCAATAGCGGCGGGCAGGGGACCAACGGGGTGGCGGACGAGTCCCCCAATATGATCGTTTACAGAAAGGTACGTTTGGCGTGCTGGCTCATTTTTTTCAAATTGAATTTCACACACTGTATCTTTAAATACAAGACATACTTTGTTTAAAAAAAACACAGCCAACGCTAATGCTAAAATCAGTGTAACTTCCTTTGACGGGCTAACAAAAAGTTAGCATCAAGTTCTGAGAGCGATATTTATGTCTGAATAGCGCTTTGATTGAATTGAATTGTTATTGTCCAAAATTAATTTCACACATTGTATGGTTAGATACATGACATATTATGTTTTAGAAAAAGCACCGATGCTAATGCTAAAGTCAGTGTAACATCCCTTTGACTAGCTAACAGAAAGTGAGCAATTATTTCAAATTGAATTATTATTGACTAAAATTAATGTCACACATTGTTTAGTTAGCTACACGACATATTAAGTTTTAGAAACAGCACCGATGCTAATGCTAAAGTCAGCGTAACATCATGATGTTACATGAACAACATGACTAGCTAACAGAAAGTGAGCAATTATTTCAAATTGAATTATTATTGACCAAAAATAATTTCACACATTGTTTAGTTAGATACACGACATATTAAGTTTTAGAAACAGCACCGATGCTAATGCTAAAGTCAGCGTAACATCCCTTTGACAAGCTAGCAGAAAGTTAGCATCGAGTTCTGGGAGTGATATTTATGTTTACTTGACAAGGACCAGGAATTTATTTAGAATAAAATGGTCAATTAAAAATAATTTCACACAGTTTATATTTAATTACAAGACTTAGTTTTAGAAACAGCGCCAATGCTAATGCTAAAGTCGGTATAACATCCATTTGACAGGCTAATAGCATCGAGTTCTGGGAGTGATATTTATGTCACCTTGACTAGGACCAGGAATTTATTAAAAATAATATGATCAAATCAAAATAATTTCACACATTTCATATCTAAATACAAAACATACTTTGTTTTGAAAACAATACCAATGCTAATGCTAAAAAGTCATTTTTCCGCCACGGCGCACAGGCCATTAAATGAGGTTTGCTGATACCTGTTAAAATCTCACACAGTCACTCAAATTGAGAACTACTCTCCTGTGAACAAAATAAACCAAATAATTCACCAAAATTCCAGCATAGTCAATCTCTATTCTAATATTTTCAAAAATGCCATTATGTGCACCGTGTATTCGTCACAACGGGTGTCCTCGAAAACCGACGTTGCACACTTGAATTTTTAGCGTAATGCACAATATCTTGTCATTTGTACACTGGGAAAAATACAAAGTGAAACAATGAAACATTTAACTTGGGTTTTTACACATCTTTTTAAAATTGGAGCTTATTTGAGCATAAATTAGCTGTTAGCAGACTCGTGATTCACGACCATTGTGAGAGAAAGTTTCCCGTCTTGTTCAATTGGCCCGTGAATGTTTCATATACTTTTAACGATAGATTATATTTATAATATCTTAGTATCTTTCTATGCTAGAGATGTAAAGTTGTTCTCAAATGGTTCTAAAAGCTATCAGAAATTTTGATTGAATGCTTTTAAATGTCGTGATCGGAATAGTAGTGCTCTTTTCAAATTAAGAGCAAATTAGTTGGCACATGAAGCAACTTATTGTTAATGGTGTGACGGTGACTCCTTCGCAAGATGTTGCCTTCACGGGGTTTCATGAGATTTAATTTAGATATAATTTCAAGCTTTGGAGTGTTGTGACGGGAACGGCACATTTTCTTTTCAAATTAAGAAAAAATTTCGAGGTATTCCAGGGCGATTTTGAGAGGATTTCCCCTGGTATCAGCAAATCGAATGTATTGCTTTTTAATGCCGTGATGGGAACAGCACAGGGACAGTAATTTTGTTTTCAAATTAATAGCAAAATAATTGGAACATGAAGCAACGTTGCTAATTTGTGTTTTAGTGACTTCTTTGCCCCTATTTCAGAATGCTGGCTTTGACCCAGATTTCACAGCGAGTGAGGAATTCATACGAGATTGTTGTAATTTCAGGAAATATTTGGAGCGCTTTTGCCGAGAGCTTCTTTTTTTTTTTTTGCCTTACGAAAAGTGGGGAAACGCGCTATTAGACTATAAGATGATGTAAAAAATATTTTTTTTGGATCACCCTATATGTATAATACATCTTCACCTTATCTCTTGTGATAAATTATTGATACGGCGGCATCCAATATTGATGCATTGGATTCACATTTGTGTATGTGTGTGTGTTCTTGGTTTTTGCTATGTGGTGGGGACCGAATCGCAGGTTTTACTGTCTTTGTGAGGACCATTTGGGCTTGTGGGGACTGTTTTGGCGGAGTCCACAAGTTCAGATCTTTTTTTTTTGAGGGTCAAGACTTGCTTTTAAAGGAGTCCTTCTCAAACAGTGATGGTGGGGACTAAATTGCTGGTTTTACTATCTTTGAGAGGACCACTTGGACTTGTGGGGACCATTTTGGTGGAGTCCACAAGTTCAGATCTTTTCTTTTTTTTTTTTGAGCATTAAGACTTGCTTTTAGAGCAGCCCCCCTTAAAGAGTGATGGTGGGGACTAAATCCCAGGTTTTACTGTCTTTGTGAGGACCTCTCGGACTCGTGGGGACCATTTGGGGGGACCTCAAATGTTCAGATCTTTATTTGGGGGGGGGTCAAGACCTTCATTTAGAGCAGTCCTCAAAAAGTGATGGTGGGAACGATATCCGAGGTTTTACTGTCTTTGTGAGGACCTCTCGGACTCGTGGGGACCATTTGGGGGGACCTCAAATGTTCAGATCTTTATTTGGGGGGGGTCAAGACTTTAATTTAGAGCAGTCCTCAAAAAGTGGTGGTGGGAACGATATCCCAGGTTTTACTGTCTTTGTGAGGACCTCTCGGACTCGCGGGGACCATTTTGGGGGACCTCAAATGTTCAGATCTTTATTTTTTTTTTTGGGGGGGGGGGTCAAGACTTTCATTTAGAGCAGTCCTCAAAAAGTGATGGTGGGAACTACATCCCAGGTTTTACTGTCTTTGTGAGGACCATTTTGTTGGATCCCACAAGTTCAGAGCTCTTTTTGAGGGTCAAGACTTAGAGTATTTGTGTGAAATAGATTTTGAAATCTTTTGTGAGGGTTAGGAGCTAGGAAATGCATGCAATATATTTGTTCAGGAGCTGAAATAGTTAACAATGTGGGTAGACGCCACAAGAAGAGGGAGAAAAAAAAAAGTAAGAGGGCCGTGCAGTGTGATGTTGCGACAACTTAATCCAGCACATCAAAGAGATGAATTAACGCATTAAGGTCTGATGCAACATTGGCATGTTGGACCCTGCTGCATCGCGGGGTGCGTTTGATTGCCTTTATTGATTTCTTGCTTTTAAATATGTTCATCAACACGAAGGCAAAGGCGAGAGCATTTTATTGGTTTAAATCCCGTGAATAACACGAATGGGGAAACGAGTCCGCCTGGGGGTACGGGAAGGTGCTTGAAGGGGGTATGTCAGATTTTAACGGGGTTATTGAAAATAACAAACTTGATTTCATGCTGTGAAAGCA